>NW_007251512.1:0-7908 GCF_000164805.1 Carlito syrichta
TTCTTACTAAATATTTGGCAATGGCAAAACACTCGGCCCCTCTACAAATAAAGTACAAACAGAAATTTAAAGATTACCAAGTTCATCTTCAGAACAAAGTTACATCCAAATACGGCAATATGATACTTTTATTCCGGGAATCTGGCCTTAATTGTCCCGAGGAACAAAAGGGATTTATACTAACAGATACCCGATTACAACTCTCAAGAGGACCAGAATGTTCCTGGAGTCCTGAAATGACTGAATCAAAATACCCTCAAGCCAAATATCTCTGAAACATGAGACGAGCTCGAAGCCTTGATTCTTGTTTATATAGCAGCATGAGGCCCTGAGAATTTTTCGAATTGTGGACTAGTGTATCACACATTCCTTATTCTACTTTACCGAGGGGCCATGTAATGTCCTGTATATGCGGACTCCTTTTCCCCAGAATCCTGTTTGGATACCCTGGTTCTCATTTTGCCGTTAGCAAGATGTCATGTAGATATTGGGGAACCGTGTAAAAGAGGTTTCTTAGTTCTCCTTAGCTAGAGATCATGCAGATTCTGCATATGAGGACTGCTATAACCTATGATGCAGCTTCTAAACCCTGATTCTTGTTTAGCCCAGAGCAGATGGCTTGTTGATTTTAAGGACTGAGGACTGCTATAACCGCGATTATTTTTCTTCCTTGGCAAGGGGCTGTGTATTTTCCTGTATATTAGGAGTCTCATTAGCTACATCCTGCTTCGAAATTGTAATTCTTTTTAGAACATTCCAAGATGCTCTGTAGACTTTTAGGATTGAGGACCCGTGTAACCCAGATTCCTTATTATTTCTTAGCAATAGATCATATCGTTGCCTGTAAATAAGGACTCCATTTTCGAGATTCATTCTTGAAAACACCATGATTCGTGTTTAGCCCATAGCAAGACGAACTTAAGCTTTTTGGAGATTGAGGATCTGAGTAACACAGATTCCTTATGCTTACTTTGCAATAGACAGTGAAGTTTCCTTTATGTGAGGACTCCTATTACCCAGATTCCTACTTCTAAATCCTGATTCGTGATTATGTCGTAGGGTGACGGCCTGAGGTTTTTGGTATTGAGGACTCATATAAGGAAGATTCCTTATACTTCCTTAGCAATATGACATGCAGTTTCCTGTTCATGACGACCTTTATTATCTAGCTTACTGCTTCACTCTGCAGGATGCCGAGACAGTTCCTGGTGACCGAGAATTCCAGTTTTTGGATATCAAGGGAAAGACGTCCATAATGTCCTTTGGGAACTGGAATCCAAGATTCCTGGTTCCCTTTCACAAACCGTCCCCAAAATGTGGAATATTCCAAACCCAAAACCCCAATTCCTACCTGCCCACCCACAAGAATTTTCTGTACTTTGAGGTCACCTGAATTGAGGAATTTTGTACCAATATACCTGTTGATTCTGGGGAATATGATTATCGTCGCAGATGGTCCCAGGAAACAAAATGATTTCTAGGGCCAAATGCTTGATTACAACTAACAACAGGACCAGAAAATCCTGAGGATCTGTAATGACAGATTTAGCGTATCCACGGAGCAAGTACCTCTGAAAATGTAGGGACCCAGAAGCCCAGATTGCTGATTAAACCTTATCAAGAGTCCCTGTAGATTCCGGAAAATGAGAACTCCTAGTTCCGGATTTCCTTTTAATTCTCAGTAAGATGCCCTGATTTTTCCTGTCGATTTGGATTCCAAATTCAGTATATCAAAAGACAGATGCCCAGAAGTTTTCTAGGTTCGTGGATTCCATGACTCCTGGTTAACATTAAAAGTATGTAGTAAACATTTGGCAAGCGCAAAATCATTGTCCCTTCTAAAAATAATAACAGACATGGAAGGGGAAGGATTACAGGGTTCACTTAAGACCAGAGTTACATCCAAATATAGCAAGAAGACTCTTTTTGTCCTGGAGTCTGGCGTTAGTTGTTCTGAGGAACCTAATAGGCTTGGAGTGCCCAATACCATTTACAACTTTTAACAGGACCAGAATGTTGCTGGAATCCTGAAATGACCGATTCATAATATCCGAATGCTAAATTGCTCTAAAATATTTGAGGAGCTCAAAGATCTGTTTCTTGTTTATCCTACAACAGACAACCTAGGAATTTTTTGAATTGTGGGCACGTACAACAATGATTTTTTATTAGTACTTATTTGGAGGCCATGTAGTGTCCTGTATGTGAGGACTCTCATTCCATTGATTCCTGTTTCGAAACCCTGATTCTTGTTTAGCCCTTAGTAAGAAGCCATGTAGATTTTTTTGATAGAGGGACTGTGGAAAACAGATTTCTTCTCTTTTATTAGCATGAGGCCATGTAGTTTACTTTATATGAGGCTTGCTATTACCCACATTTATGCCTAGAATCCCTGATTCTTCTTTAGCCTTCAGCAAGGTGTCCTGTAAATTACAGGACTGAGGACTTGTATAACCCAGATTTCTTATTTTTAGCAACAGCCATGTAGTTACCTGTATATGAGTACTCCTGTTCACAGATACATGCGTCAAAAGCTTGATTCTTATTTAGATCTTAGGAAGACGCCGTATATTTTTTGGAGATTGAGAAAACATGTCACCCACATTCTTTATTCTTTCTTAGAAAAAGTCAGTGCATTTGCCTGTATATGAGCATTTCACTTCCCTAGTTTATGCTTCAAAAACACAAATTCGTGTTTAGCCCTTAGCAAGAAACACTGAAGTTTTATTGGGATGGAGGACACGTGTAAACCAGATTCCTTATTCTCCTTTAGCAATAGACAGTGCAGTTTCCTGCATATGAGGACTCCCATTATCCAGATTCCTACTCCCAAAACCTGAATGGTAGTTATCTTTTAGCAAGACAGTCTGTAGGTTTTTAGTATGGAGGCCTAGTGTAACCAAGATTCCTTATTCTTCCACAGCAACAAGTCGTGCAGTGTTCTGTATATGAGGACTCCCATTACTGAAATTCCTTCTTCATTCCCAGCAAGATGCCACGGTAATTTCTGGTGACCTAGAATTCCAGTTGCTTGGATATCAAGACAAAGACTCCCATAAAGTTCTTGAGGAATTGGAATCCAAGATTCCTGGTCCGTTTCAAAAGACACACTAAAATGTGGTGACATAGAAGCCCAGATTACTGATGAAACCTTATCAAGAGACTTTGTAGATTTAGGCTATTGAGAACTCCAAGAATCGGATTCACTTTCCATTCTCATCAAGATGCCCTGAATTTCCCTGTTCATGTGGATTCCAAAGCTCTGTGTACAAATATGCAGATGCCTAGATGTTTCCTAGGGACGTGGAATCCATGGATCCTGGTTACATTTTAATAATTCATACTAAATATTTGGCAACTGCAATACCCTTGGCCCCTCTCCAAATTAAGTACAAACGGAAATTTAAGGATTATCAAGTTCATGTAAAGACCAAAGTTACATCCAAATACGGCACGATGATATTTTTTCCGGAAAATTGGCCTTAATTGTCCCAAGGATCCTTAGGGACTTCTACTACCAGGTAGCCTATTACAACTATCAAGAGGCCCAGAATGTTGCTGGAGTCCTGAAATGACTGATTCATAACCCACAAGCCAAATATCTCCGAAACATGAGAGGAGCTCGAAGCCTTGATTCTTGTTTATACCGCAGCAAGACACCCTGAGAATTTTTCGGATTGTGGAAAAGTGTATCACAGATTCCTTATTCTTCCTTAGCGAGGGACCGTGTAATGTCCTGTATATGAGGACTCCCTCTCCCCAGAATCCTGTTTGGAAACCCTGATTCTTGTTTTGCCATTACCAAGATGTCATGTAGATAATCTGATGGAGGAACCGTGTAGAACAGGTTTCTTACTTCTCCTTAGCTAGAGATCATTTAGATTCTGTGTATGAGGACCTCTGCTACCTTTGTTCCAGCTTATAAATACTGATTATTATTTAGCCCACAGCAGATGGCCTGTTGATTTTCCTGAATGAGGTATGCTATAACCCCGATTCTTTTTCTTCCTTGGCAAGGGGCTGTGTATTTTCCTGTATAACAGGACGCTCATTGGATAAATCCTGCTCCGAAATTCTGATTTCTTTTTAACACTTTCCAAGATGCTCTGTAGATTTTTGGGATTGAGGGCTCGTGTAACCCAGGTTCCTTATTCTTTCTTAGCAAACGGTCATGTAGTTGCCTGTAAATAAGTACTCCATTACCCAGATTGATGCTCAAAACACCATCATTCTTGGTTGGCCCATAACAAGAGGACCTGAAGTTTTTTTAAGATTGAGGACACGAGTAACACAGATTCCTTATTCTTACTTGGGAATAGGCAGTGAAGTTTCCTGTATGTGAGGACTCCCATTACCCAGATTCCTACTTCAAAAACCAGATTCTTGGTTACCTCTTAGGAAGACGTCCAGTCGTTTTGGAATTGAGGACTCATATAAGGAAGATTCCTTCTAATTCCTTAGCAATATGACGTGTACTTTCCTGTATATGACGATTTCCATTACCCAGCTTCCTACTTCATTCTGCAGGATGCCAAGACAGTTTCTGGAGACCGATAATTCCAGTTTTTGGATAACAAGAGAAAGACGTCTATAATGTTCTTTGGAAACTGGAATCCAAGATTCCTGGTTCCCCTTCACAAGACCTCCCCAAAATGTGGAATATTCCAAACCAAAAGCCCAATTCCTGCCTGCCCAACCACAAGAATTTTCTGTACTTTGAGTTCACCTGAGTCGAGGAATTTCGTACCAATGTACCAATTGATTCTGGGGAATATGATTATGGTCATAGATTGTCCCAGGGAAGAAAAGGATTTCTAGGGCCAAATCCTTGATTACAACTAACAAGAGGAGCAGAGAGATCCTGAGGATCTGTAATGACAGATTTCGCATATCCACGGAGAAAGTAGCTCTGAAAATGCAGGGACCAGAAGCCCAGATTGTTGATTAAACCTTATCAAGAGGCCCTGTAGATTCCCGAAATGGGAACTTCTAGAAAAGGATTTCCCTTTAACTCTCAGTAAGATGCCCTGATTTTTCCTGTCAATTTGGATTCCAAATTCAGTATATCAAAAGACAGATGCCCAGAAGTTTCGTAGTTATGTGGATTCCATGATTCCTTGTTACCATTAAAAGTACATAGTAAACATTTGGCAAGTGTGAAACCCTTGTCCCTACTCAAAATATAAAGAGACATGGAAGGGGAAGGATTACAGGGTTCATCTTAAGACCAGAGTTACATCCAAATCTGGTAAGAAGATTCCTTTTGTCCTGGAATCTGGCCTTAGTTGTTCGGAGGAACCTAACAGACTTGGAGTGGGCAATACCATTTACAACTTTTAAGAGGACCAGTATGTTGCTGGAGTCCTGAAATGACCGATTCATAAAATCCGAATGCTAAATTGCTCTGAAACATTTGGGGAGCTCGAAGATCTGTTTCTTGTTTGTCCCATAGAAGACATCCTGGTAATTTTCTGAATTGAGAGCATGAACAACAATGCATCTTTATTCGTACTTAGTTGGAGGTCATGTAGTGTCCTGTATGAGAAAACTCTCTTTTCCTTGATTCCTGTTAAGAAACCCTGACCCTTGTTTAGCCCTTAGTAAGAAGTCATGTAGATATTTTGAAAGAGGAACGGTGGAAAACAGATTTCTTCCATTTACTAGCAAGAGGCCATGTAGTTTCCTGTATGTGAGGATTGCTATTACCCACATTCATGCCTCGATCCCTGATTCTTCTTTAGCCGTCAGCAAGATGCCCTGTAGATTTTCAGGACTAAGGACTCGTATAACCCAGATTTCTTATTTTTAGCAACAGCCGTGCAATCGCCTGTATATGAGTACTCCTGTGCACAGATACATGCGTCGAAAGCTTTATTCTTGTTTAGAGCTTATGAAGACCCCATATAATTTTTTGGAGATTGAGAAAACATGTCATTGACATTCCTTATTCTTTCTTAGGAAAAGTCAGTGCATTTGTCTGTATATGAGCTTTTCATTTCCCTAGTTTATGTTTCAAAAACCCAAATTCGTGTTAAACCCTTAGTAAGAAACCCTGAAGATTTATTGGGATAGAGGACACATGTAAACCAGATTCCTTATTCTCCTTTAGCAATAGACAGTGCAGGTTCCTGTATAAGAGGACTCCCATTATCCAGATTACTACTCCCAAAACCTGAATGGTGGTTATCTCATAGCAAGATGGTCTGTAGGTTTTTGGGATGGAGGCCTCGTGTAACCAAGATTCCTTATTCTTCCGTAGCAACAGGTCATGCAGTGTTCTCTATATGAGGACTCCCATTACTGAAATTCCTGCTTCATTTTCAGCAAGACGCCACTATATTTCCTGGTGACCTAGAATTCCAGTTGCATGGACATCAAGAGAAAGATTCCCATAAAGATCTTGAGGAATTGGAACCCAAGATTCCTAGTCCCTTTTCAAAAGATACACTAAAAATATGGTGACATAGAAGCCCAGATTACTGATTAAACCTTATCAAGAGACTTTGTAGATTTAGGCGATTGAGAACTCCAAGGACCGGATTCCCTTTCCATTCTCAGCAAGATACCCTGAATTTCCCTGTCCATGTGGATTCCAAAACTCTGTGTACAAAAATGCAGATGCCCAGATGTTTCCTAGGGACGTGGAATTCATGGATCCTGGTTACATTTTACTAATTCGTACTAAATATTTGGGCACTGCAAAAACCCTCGGCCCCTCTACTAATAAAGCTCAAACTGAAATTTAAGAATTAGCAAGTTCATGTTAAGACCAAAGTTACATCCAAATACGGAAACATGATACTTTTTTCCGGGAAACTCGCCTTAAGTGTCCCGAGGAACCTAAGGGACGTGTACTACCTGATACCCGATTACATCTCTCAAGAGGACCAGAATGTTGCTGGAGTCCTGAAATGACTGATTCGTAATAACCATAAGCCAAATAACTCCAAAACATTAGACGAGCTCAAAGCCTTGATTCTTGTCTATACCACAACAAGACACCCTGAGAATTTTTCGGTTTGTGGACTAGTGTATCACAGATTCATTATTCTTCTTTACCGAGGGGCTGTGTAATGTCTTGTATAGGGGGACTCCCGTTCCGCAGAATCCTGTTTGGAAATCCTGATTCCAGTTTTGCCATTAGCATGATGTCAAGTAGATATTGTGATGGAGGAACTGTGTAAAAGAGGTTTCTTAGTTCTCCTTAGCTAGAGATCATGTAGATTCTGCATATGAGGACTGCTATTACCTAAGTTCTAACTTATAAACCCTGATTCTTTTTTAGCCCACAGCAGATGGCATGCTGATTTTATGGACTGAGGACTGCTATAACCCTGATTCTTTTTCTTCCTTGGCAAGGGTCTGTGTATTTTCCTGTATATTAGGACTCTCACTAGATACATCCTGCTTCGAAACTCTGATGCTTCCTACAACTTTCCAAGATGCTCGGTAGATTTTTGTGTTTGAGGTCTCGTGTATCCCAGATTCCTTATTCTTTCTTACCAAAAGGTCATGTAGTTGCCTGTAAATAAGGACTCCATTTTCCAGATTCATGCTTGAAAACACCATGATTCGTGTTTAGCCCATAGCAAGATGACCTTAAGCTTTTTTGGATTGAGGACCTGAGTAAAGCTGATTCCTTATTCTTACTTACCAATAGGCCGTGAAGTTTCCTTTAAGTGAGGATTCCCATTACCGAGATTCCTTCTTCAAAAATCTGATTCTTGGTTACCACTTAGGAAGACGGCCTGTAGTTTTGGGACTGAGGACTCATATAAGGAAGATTCCTTATATTCCTTACCAATATGACGTGTAGTTTCCTGTATATGACGACCTCCATTACTCAGCTTCCTGCTTCACTCTGCAGGATGAACCGAGACAGTTCCTGGTGACCAAGAATTCCAGTTT
>NW_007251513.1:0-2418 GCF_000164805.1 Carlito syrichta
TTCTTTCTTTTCTTTCTTTCTTTTTTGTTCCTATCTGGGTTGCCCAGGATGCTTTGAAACCATCCAACTTGGGCCATCCTCTCAGCCTGGGCCTTCGAAACTCCTGTGAACACAGGCTTTCCATTTGGTCGACATCCTGATCTTCCTGCCTTGTCTTGAACTCGAGGCTGGAGGTGATCCTCCCATCAAGGCATGTCCTGACCCAAAGTTTTCTGGGTTTTGCTTGGGGTCAAGGTGGGGGCTTGCTATGGTGTCCAGCCTGGTCTCAACTCCTGGGTTCTGGCCATCTTCCTATCTCGTCCTCCCAAGTGCCAATGGGAAATGCGTGATTTGTCCAGCCACCCCAGTTCCCCAAAGTTTTTAGAGTCACACCCTCCATTTCCCCGAGGCGATCCCTGAGAGGAGTGAGCAGGCCTACCATGGGGAATGAGGCAGGCAGAGGGGTGGGTGCCACTGGGGAGACTCATCCCTGCACCAGGCACTCCCCCCTAAGAGGGATCAGTGGGCGACTCTAGTTGCCTTCTCCAGGGTCCTGGGTGATTGGATTGGAGCGAGCCTCGAGATGGGGACCTGAGTGGGGTGTTGAGGCCGGGAACAGGGTCACTGGCCTGTAATCCCCAAGCTCTGGAAGGCCGAGGGAGAGGATGGCCTGAGCCCCCGCATTTGAGACCAGGCTGGGCACCTTGGCGAGACCTCGTCTCTGCAAGAAGCCAAAAAAATGAGCAAAACGTGTTGGTGCACATCTGTCATTCCAGCAGCTCGTGAGATCATGGTGGGAGGATCGCTGGAGCCCAACCAGTGTAAGTCGTGGTGGCCAAGAGCAGGTCGCTGTGCTTCAGATTGGGCGACAAAGTAGGACTCCAAATCAGAATAAAAATACCAACGACTACCACCACCAAAATCCCAGGCTGGGCTCAGGGGCTCAGCCTGGCATCCTGGCCCTCTGGAGGCCCAGGCATGTGGATGACCTGACCCTGTGGGTTTGACACCAGTCCAATACCTCTTTCAGTCATCAAAAATAAATCCAAAGATTAACCGTGCATGGTGACACAGTCCTGTGGTTCCAGCTACTCAGGGAGATGAAGTGGGAGGATCTTCTGAGCCTGGCAGGTGGAGTCTGCAGTGTCTGTGAGTGTGCCCCTGTGTTCTGGCCAGGATGAAAGATCAGGATTCTAACTCCAAATAAAAATAATCACCACCACCACCATCACCACCAACCCTGTCACTCAGAGCGAAGAGTCACTCTCAGGGATGGGAGAGGAAAAGGCACTTTCCGGGTTGTCATTTATGGGAGGTTTTAAAGGTGGCCACCAGGTACATCTGTCCTATACCTTTGTTCATGTGCCCCAGAAGGCCTGCCTCTTCCCACCACACACGTGCCCCACAGCAAAGGAGCATGTGAGCTCATGGACGAGATGACCGTAAGTTAGGGTGGTCGTCAGCCACAAAGCGATCAAGGCGATCCAGCAACGTCACAGCCAGCCCAGCTTCTGGTATCTGGTCTGCCACCTTTGGGTGGAGGTGGCTGCTTCCTCTCTCGATTACTCAAATGTTCCACACCCACGCGGACATTTCCTTGGGGAACTGTGGACACCCATAGTGACACACGTTGGAGGTGTCTTTTTTTTTCGCTGATGTCTCCATCGGTTGGGCTGGGGCATGGTGGCACGATCATTACTTCTGGGATCTTGACCTGCTGGGCTCAGGCACTCCTCATGTCACAGCCCCCACATAGCCAGGACTCCAAGGGCTGCCACGCCTGACTGATTTTGGGGACCTCTCACCGAGATAAGGTCTGGCCACGTCACCTGGGCTGGTCTCCAACACTTGGGCTCAGGCAGCCTCCCACCTTGGCGGCCCAGGGAATGGGGTTCATGGCCATAAGCCATGGCACCCAGCCTGGACTGGCACGTTCTGTCAATGGGGGCAATGCATAGGAGTGCCAGGGACAGAGGTGACCATATACAGTGTAGATGGGACCATGGGTGCCACCATGCGCCACTTAATTGTTTGCATTCTGGGGAGTGATGAGATCTCACTATGTGGCCCAAGCTGGTCTCAAACTCCTGGGCTCCAGCATTCCCCTGCTTCAGCCTCCCAAAACCACAGCCCAATTGTCTGCTGATCCACCATCTTTCAGGTACTCTATGCCCAAGGCTGAGTTCTCCTTCCCCCATGATCTCTGTCTGTTAACAATGATCCCAACTCCATACACAAATGGATGCTCTTCTTTTCATTCTTTTTTTTTTTATTGAGGCAGAGTTTCACTCCATCGCCCAGGCTGAAGGCTGGTGGCTCGCTCCCAGTTACCACAGTCTTGGCATGCCAGGCTCTGGTGAGCTGTCCTGCCTTGGGCTTCAGAGGATACAGAATGACAGGTGCGTGCCACCACGTCCGGCTCATTTGGGATAGAGGATA
>NW_007251513.1:3482-6694 GCF_000164805.1 Carlito syrichta
CCTTTCCTTCTTTTTCTTTCCTCATTAGGCTGCCTAGGATGCACTCAAACCGCCCAACTCAGGCCTTCCTCTCGTCCTGCACCTCCCAAACTTCCGCAATCACAGGCTTTCCATTTGATGGTTATTCTGGTCTCCTTCTTGATCTTGAACACTGGGCCAGAGGTGATCCTCCTGCCGCGGCCTGCCCACAACCATGGTTTTCTGGGTTTTTCTTGGGGTCCAGGTGTGGGCTTGCTATGGTATCCAGCCTGGTCTGGAACTCCTGGCTTCGGACATATTCCCGTCTTGGCCTCCTGAGTGCCGAGGAGATGGGCATGAATCTCCCAGCCGTCCCTGCCCCCTGAAGTTTTGAGAGTCAAGCCCTTCCTTTTCCCAAGGCAGCCACTGGGAGAAGTGAGCGGGTCCACCCTGGTGAACAAGGGTGGAGTAGGGTTGGGTAGCCGAGGTGATGACACAACACAACCATGCTCCATGCCTTCCCATCCAGGAGGTCTTGGCGGGTGACTCTGGTTGCCCTCTCCATGATCCCAGGTCGTCAGAAGGGAGAGGGCCTCATGGTGGGGCCCCAAGAGGGGTTTAGAGGTTGGGCGCAAGGGCTCACGCCTGTCATCCAAATGCTCTAGGAGGCCAAGGTGGGAGGATGACCGAGCCCACAGACTTGACACCAGTCTGGGAACCATTGCAAGACCTCGACTCTACAAGAAGCCAAAAGAATGAGCTGAGCTTGGTGGCACAGGACTTTCATTCTGGCCACCCAGGAGGCCACAGTGGGAGGATTGCTGGAGCCATCGGTGGAGGCTGCAGTGACCGAGAGCCGCACCCTGAGCCTGAGGGTTTGACACCAGGCTGGGACACAGGGCAAGACCTCATCTCAGCCATCAAAAATAAATCTAAAATTAACCGGGTGTGGTGGCACAGTCCTGTGGGTCCAGCCACTCGGGGGTAGAGGAAGGAGCATCGCCTGGGCCCGGCAGGTGGAGTCTGCTGTGTCTATGAGCATGCCCCTGCACTCTGGCCTAGCTGACAAAGTGGCATTCCGACTCAAATAATAATAATCACCATCACCTCCACCACCACCACTACTGACACCCAGTGTGGGAAATCACACTCAGGAATGGGAGAGGAAAAGCTACTTTCCTGCCTGTCATTCGTGGGATGTATCAAAGGTGGCCACTGGGCACGTCCATCCCATGCTTTCAGTCACGAGTCCCAGAAGGCCTGCCTCCACCCAACATACTCGTGCCCCATGGCAAAGACCCGTGTGAGCTCATGGAACATACTGTCCCGAGTTATGGGGGTTGTCAGGTATAGAGTGATCAAAGCGGTGTGGCAACACCATGGCCAGTCCATGTTACCATCGCCTGGTTTGCCACCTACGGACTGGGGTTGGCCCCTTCCTCTTCCTATCACTCCATCGTCCTCTGCTCATGCAGATCTGCCCCTGGGAAGTCATGGACACCTGTCGGCACACAAGGGAGACTTTTTTTGTCACTGGAAGTCTCTGTCGCCCTAGCTAGGGCGGGGCAGCAAAATTGTGGCTCCCAGAGCCTCAACCTCTGTGTTCAGGCGGTCCTCCCGTCTCGGTCCCCAAAGAGTTGGACATCCAAGGGCCACCATGACTGCCTCGATTTTGGAAACCTCTCGCTGAGATGAGGTCTTTCCATGTCACTCAGGCTGGTCTCTGACCCCTGGGCTCAGGCTGCCTCCTGCCTCAGCCTCCAAGGGCATGGGTCTGACAGCCATTAGCAATGGTGCCCGGCCAGGTCTTGCACATACTGTTGGTGGGGGTGATGCAAAAAAAGCCCTGGGATGAAGGCAACCGCATCCCATGTAGCTGGGTCCACGGTCGCTACTATGCACCACTCCTGTGTTTGCTTTCCTGGAGTGATGAGGTCTCACTACCTGGCCCAGGCTGGTCTCAAACCCCCAGGCTCCAGAGATCCACCGCCTTGGACTCTCAAAGTCACAGTGCAATTGTCTGCCGATCCACCATCTTTCGGAAAATCTATGCCCAATTCTGGGACATCCTTCCCAAATGATTTCTGTCTGTTCACACCGATGCCAATTTCATATAAACAATGGACGCTCTTCTTTTTTTTCCTTTTTTTCCTTTTTCTCTTTGAGACGGAGTCTCACTCCTTCACCTAGGTTGGTGGGTGGTGGCTCGCTCCCAGCCACTGTAGCATTGGCCCACCAGACTCCAGTGAGCCTTTCCCCGGTCTTCTGAGGAGCTGGAACAACAGCCACATGCCAACACACCTGGCTCATTTGGGATGAGGGATAGAGACGAAGTCTCGTCACGTTGCTCTGGTGGGTCTTGGCCTGTGGGCTGGAGCCAGCTGCTGGCCTCTGCCACCCAAAGTGCTGTAAATATGAGGCTAAGCCCCCAAACCCGGCTTTGATCCTTTGTCAAAAATGAACCAGAAGACTTGGCATGGTGGCCCACGCCTAGAATCCCGGCATTTTGGGAGCCTGAGGTGGGAGGATGGCTGGAACCAGGAGCCCAAGGTCAGCAATAGCCATGCAGGGAGACCCCATCTCTGCACCCACTCAAACAGGGGATCTGGGGTCGAGGCACCCATTGTCCTGCCCACTCCAGAGACTGAGGTGGATGGATCACCAGTGTCTGCAATTTTGAGATGAATAGGGAATGACAGTCGTATCCCCGAGTCCCTGCCTGGAGCCAGACCCTGTCTCCAAAAAAATCAGGATTGTACACTGATTCTCAACTGTGCACACTGTGTTCACAGGGTGACTGGCTTTTGAGCCAGGAAAAATGGGACTGGGGGAAAGAATGGTTCCCAGGTGAGGAATGTGTCCCTGGCCTTTCTTGGCAGAAGGTCCTCATTGTTGAGTGGGCAGGTAGCCTGCCTGCAGCACATTTCTCACCTTGGAGAGGAGAGTTGGTAGGAATGTGGTCAGGTAGCCTTGGGAACTCCCACACCAAAGTGGGAGCAGGCATTGGTCTGAGTTGGGCTGCAAGGTGCCAAGCTGGGGAACCCTCACATGTGGGAGAGATGGGGGAGAAGGTTTGGGGCAATATGTTTGCAAAATAATGGATTTCTTTCTTTCTTTCTTTCTTTCTTTCTTTCTTTCTTTCTTTCTTTCTTTCTTTCTTTCTTTCCTTCCTCCCTCTTTCTTTCTTTTCTTTACTCATTAGGTTGCCCAGGATGCTCTCAAACTACCCAACTCGGACCATTCTCTCAGTCTGG
>NW_007251514.1:0-54941 GCF_000164805.1 Carlito syrichta
CATTGTCTGTGTTCCAGAATCTGTTTTCTGAGTGTCTGATTTCCCAGGGTTCTGTGTAGGACCTATATTCTTCTTTTGGGTTTTCTTCATTTGTGTGTTTTTTTTCCCCCTCTCTACTTTTTCCTTCCCTCCACGTCACTGTCTTCTTTAATTCTGTTATTCAGGGGTAAAGGGATTGGTTTTACTTCTGTTTGTTCAATCTCCTATTCTTTATGTATGTCCTCTTACTTTGTTCATTTCTGATGTTGCACTGTAGGTTGGAGGTGGTCCTTTTTGCAGTTTTGAGATGTATTTAAGGGGAGAGCTGTGATTCAAAATCTGTCTGCAGATCCTGGTATTTGCTGACAGGCGTGTGGATAATGTGGAACCCACTTCCCACTGTCCTGGAATCTGTCCATGCAGTGGGGCTGTAGGTTTACTCCCTTGAATCGCCAGCAGGTGGTGCTATCTCATCTACTCGCACCAGAGGGGGTGGGGCCGGACAGGAACAAGATGGCTACCTGCCTCCGAGCAGGCAACAGGAGCCCCATGCCGGGTGGGCAGGACAGTCTCGGACGCAGGATAGGTGGCAGCGATTCCAGCAGATCTTCTCTGAAGCGGTTCGTTGTGGATCTCCTCGGGCCATGTGGTGCGATATGCTACCCCTCCCAGAGGCCGCGGCGGTGGTGGCGCCGGCGATGGCAGCAGCAGTGGCGGTGGTGAGAGGGGCGGCAGTGGCGAAGGTGGCGGCGGTGGGACCATTTAGAATGCAGTCAAAACTGTCCAGTCATTCCAATGGCAGTGGCCGAGCTCTGTCTGTAGAGCAGGCTGCGATGCTGGGGTCCCCAGCCCCCTGGGGGGAGAGTCAGAGACCCACTGCAGATCTCCCTTGCAGAGGGCTTCAGACGCCGGGTTGCCCTGTCGCTATCTTGCCCTTGATTTGTATTTCTAATGATGCTGAACATTTTTTGTGTGGTTTTATTCTTTGCTTATTCATTGTGTGTTTCCTCTTTAAATTATTAAACATGTTTATAACAGCTTCTTTGAAGTATTGTCTGCAAAATCCAATATGTCTTTCCTCTCTCTCTCTCTCTCTCTCTTTGGTTATGGGCCACATTGTCTTGTTCCTTTGCATGTCTAGTTATTTTTAATTTTTTATTGTTTGCTAGACATGGCTAATGCTACATAGTTGAGAGTCTGGATTTTATTGTCTTCTGTTAAAGACTGAGTTTCATTTTGGTAGGTAGCATATTTATGAGACATCAACTTGACCTTCTTGAAGTTTGAGTTTCGGTTTTGTTAGGGTAGTATATTAGTTTCTTAGGGCTGTCTCAATAAATTACCACAGACTTTGTAACTTAAGAAATGTATTCTTTTACTGTTTTGGAGGCCGAAAGTCCAAAGTCAAGCTATTGGTAGGGCTGTACTCCCTTGGATTCTAGAGGCGACTACTTCCTTGCCTCTTCCAGCTTCTGATGGGTCTAGGTGTCCCTTGGCTTGTGGATGCATAACTCCAGTCACTGCCTTCATCTTTATTTGGTTTTCTTCTCTGTGTCTGTTTTCCCTTTTTCTGTCTCTGTCAGGATACTTGTTATTGGATTTAAGGTTCACCCAGACATTCTAAGATGATCTCATCTGAAGATTTTAAACTTAAATACACCTGCAAAAATAGTTTTTTCAAATAAAGTCACATTCAAAGATTTTGAAGATTTAGACTTAGACATATTTTGGGGGACCACTTATTAACCCACTACAAGAAGGCCTACACTAGTCCTAACTCTAAAGATAGTGTAGTGGTATTCCTAAGGTATGGACTTTCAGGATCTCAACTGAATGCCTGCAATTTTCAGCAGGCTCCATCCACTCTGGTCAGTAGGAGCAGCTCTTATGTCTTTCAGAACTATTCTCTGGAAGATCCTGTGGACATACACAACTGAATGTTCAGCCATAGACTTAAGGAGACCCCTTTGCAGATTTGTGGAGCTCTGCCTACAATCTGAAAAGTGCCTCTAAGCAGAAGGCATTCAAGAGGCTCACCCTGTGTTTCAGTTATTAATTTATTGCTTTTTAGATCAAGATTTGCCCCCTATATTCCTTTGGCCCTGAGTGGTACACCTCCCATAGTCCATTCTCTCAAGGATCATAGTTTAGTGCTGTTTACTCTTCAATGTCTGAAAAGAGTTGTTTCATATTTTTCCCCTCAGTTTTATAGTTGTTTATAGCAGGAGGGCTACTCCAGCACCAGTTACTCCATCACTGTCAGAGGGGGTGTCCCTTCATAAACATCATAAACCATACATACATTTAGGTAGATGCCAAGTAGGAGCCTGGAATTGAAAAATCAGACCTCTTTGGGTCATTTTTTCCTACCAGCCATGATGGAACAATGACTGACCAAAGATATCAAGATAGTTTCTCTCTTGAAGCTAGAAGGTAATTCATCTTGCAATACAAATTATCAGTGTATAGGGGACCTTGGCTTTGAGCTATAGCATGTTGGTAGTGCTGGCCTAAGACAGTCAGAGATTCAAGGAGTGCATTGACATGGTGTTCTTTGTGAGTGAATAATTTATTTGAATAAATGAGTCCATACTCATAGGCTAATGGACAGGATGGCAAAAACACTCAAAGCCATATAATATAAAGAAAGATTTAGGGGACTAAGGATGTGACATGAGAACCAACTTTAATTCTTGAAGGGCTGTCATATAAGAGAAGGATTGTTTTTGCCCTAAGTGAACCCAGTAATAGCAGTATCAATGGGTATCATAGGAAAGAATAATTTGTTAAGTTGAAAAAAGAATTTTCTCCTAACCAAAGTTCTCCAGAGATAGAAGAGTTAGTGACTTCATATCAGGGGCGGCATACTAACTTTTGATTGCTGCCAAACACCCACAAATTTCCACAAATTTAGCTGCTTCAAACAGTGCCTTTTATTATCTTATGGTTATGCTTGTCAGAAGTCCAGGCTTAACAGGTTTCTTTGCTTAGGGTCTCATAAGGTTAAAATCAAAATGTTGGTTGTCCTGGACTCTTGTGTGGAGATTCTAGGAATCTGCTTTTAGACTCATTCTGGTTGTTGGCAGATTCAGTTCTGTGAGGCTATGGGACTGAGGTCCTTGTTTGTTCCTGGCTGTGAGTCAGGGGTCATTTTAGCTTCTAGGGCCACCTGAATTTTTTGGTTTGTTGTCTCCTCCATCTTCAAAGCCAGCAATGGGGTGTTAAATCCTTCTTTTGCTTTGACTGTCTCTGACTCATCTTTCTGCCACCAGGTGGAGAAAGTTCTTTACTTTTAAGAGCTCGTGGGCTTTGTTTAGATTCATCCATCCAATCTTTCATTTTTAGGATCAGCTGTGCCATATAGCACAACACAATCTTGGGAGTGATATCTCCCCACATTCTCAAGTTTCAGGGATTAGGAGTTATGGACCTTGAGGGCTATTTTTAGAATTCTGCCCACCACAGGCTATATCTCAGCTGAGGATAGGTGACCACTCAATAGGGATATCGTCCAGAATTCTCAAGCATAGAATGAACCCTTACACTAGTTGAACTTTAAGGTCCTTTTTAGTCCAGAAGTTTTATGAGTATTTTATTTAACCAGATTCATAATAAAACATTTATTGGAAACAGGGACTGCACATAAAGATGTGCTGATAGAAACTGTTGGCCCAGAATAGTAAATTTAACTTCTTGCTGCTCTAATATTGGCTGATCAACTTGCAGTGTAGAAGATATTTTTTTTTTATTGCAGTGCTAGGTCTACATATTTTTCTTGCATCTACCACCGGCAGAGTCATTTTCTCTGGCCCCCTGCCATGACGGCTTCTTCCACTCCACACCAAAGATCCTGTTCTAAACCTGCTAGACCTTTCTATGTATCAAGAATGCTTACTGGAGCTAAAGCTTTCATTCATTCATTGTTTTTGAGCCTCTTCTATGGGACAAGTTCTTTTCTAGATAATTCAAATTTTTCAAAGACAAGGAAGACATGGCATCTTCCTTCAAGAAGTTCAATGTGCAGTAGAGGAAACAAGATATACACAAATAACTGTTGTGAAACAAAATGTGGGGATTTTAAGAAATTGATTGTGGGAGTGTATAGAAAAAATGCCTGGGAATTAAAAGGAAGGAGGAGAGATTATCCTTTTCTCCTGGGTGAATCTGGGGAATGTTCTGGGAGATAGTTGGCTTTAGATTTGGGTCTTGAAGGATGGAAAAGATTTGGTAGAGATGAAGGACGGCATTTCAGGCAGAGGGAATTGTGAGGACAAAGCTGGAAAACTAGGCAGGAGTCCTTTGGTAGGGACCTGAATGAGACTGAGGAGTTTAGCCTGATTCAGTAGGCAACAGTGCATTCTGCTAAATGTACATAATAATGACAATAATCTACTCCTGACAAACTTTACAGAAACAGGGCAATTCAAATATTCATAAAGAACATATGCACAGGTTTATAATGGCACACAGTAAACTTTAACAACAAGTAATAAACTAAAAATATTCCGGGTGAAGAAAGAACACCTCGCTTTATCCTGTTTGTTCATTTTCCTTTGCCTTTGATTCTCATTGTTCCTGTCTGTGGCTTGAAGCTTCTTCTTTGTGTGTGTCAATGAAGTCTGTGCAATGCTGTGAAAACCCTAGATACACTTTACATTCTTTCTTTTTTTCTCACTGCTTCACTTATGTCTGTCAAAAGCATATTTTGAATCAAATGAAATGCACAGTTTTAAAATTCCTTTCTAGAATCAAATCAAATCAATTTTACTTCTTAAAGCATTCCCAGATTGTCATTCCTTTGTAGAGGTTTATTTTATATAATAATTTTATTAGCCATAATTCAAAAACAGTTTCACCAAAGTAGCTGTGTCCACACATCTATTTGATGCAGTAGAGCTTATAGCCTTTTAGGACTGGGTGGTCATTTCATAGCCCTTGGGAAGGTTCTATCCCATCCCTGACCTTCACATCCAGACTTTAGAGTTACTGGTGCTCTTGAAATTCCCCCATCAGTGCTTGAGATGCAACACATCTATACCCTTCATGTTGGGATTAGTCACTGGCACCTCAGTATGACCGGAATACCTGAGAGTGGGTGTTAAGAAAGAGAATCAAGACATCACTAAAAGGGTAAATTCCATCAAGGGCTACGAGGAAAGGGACTATCAAGGGGAAGGGGCTCCAAGGACACAATGACTGTTCTCCAGTGTGCATTTCATGGTAGTCTCCAAGTGTTCATTACAATTGTCATTTGCCAAGCATTATTCTTGATTTCACAAACAATTGGTGACTCTGAATATGGCATCCCTGGAGACAGTCAAGGGCTTAGGTGACAGTTATTGTTGTCTTTTACTTAGGCCTCTCATCAAGTTAGGTTCCTGGAAATATTGTCACCCTCTTTTTCTAGCCTCTACTTCCTATCGCTCTTGTTTGAAAGTTCTTTTCAGATGGCTTCTTTGAGAGGCAACATTGCCTTATTAGAGAGATCTGGATTTATATCTGGTTCCACAACCCATTAACTATGCGACCTTAGAATTTTACCTAACTTGTAGCCTGTGTGAATAAATTAGTTATCACATGTGAAAATGATTGGCCCATATTAGGAATCCAATAATGACTGAGTTAGTTTCATTGTATGGCAAAATAATTTTAGTTTTAGAAGTCTCTGCTAGCTGGGCTCGGTGGCTCAGCCTGTAATCCCGTGCCTTTGGGAGGCTGAGGTGAGTGGATTGCCTGAGGTAAGTGGATTGCCTGAGCCCGCGGGTTCGAGACCCACCTGGGCAACTTGGCGAGACCTCATCTCTACAATAAATCAAAAAAATTAGCCGGGCGTGGTAGTGCGCGCCTGTAGTTCCAACTACATGGAAGGTTGAGGCGGAAGGATCGCCGGAGCCCAGCAGGTCGAGGCTGCGGTGGCTGGGAGCGGCCACTGCTCTCCAGTCTGGGCAACAGCGTGAGACTCCAACTCAAAAAAAAAAAAAAAAAAAAAAAGAAGTCTCTGCTTATTATCTGCCTTCTTTAACAGGGTATACCATCTGACAAACATGGATTGATGTTTTTTCTTTATATACATCTCTGTGTTACATATGGTGAGACATGAAGAGTTGAAATTGACATTTTTTATGCCTCTTTAGATATTGTCTTGGGCATCACTATAAGCACTTGTGACTATGGTTGATGGAGATATAAGAGCCATAGACATGGACACACATTGTCATAGTAAGATTTTATACACTAGGGTCTTGGTAATGAGGATTTTGTATTCATGGTTTTGATGATTCATGCCACATACAAATCCCATGACCTTTATATAGCCATTTATAATTTAACTGAAAACTAAATGTGAAGTCCATGAATCAAGAGAGTGGTGAATCACTTTGGCTGACTGCTCAGCATCCACATCTCAGTGTGGCATTGCTGTTTCTTACTCGTGGTTGGTAAGTAGTTTAGTTTGTGATGGAGTGAAAATGCTCTTTGTGGCAGGGTGCCTGAAAAGAGGCCAACAGGTTGGTGGTGGTGGTGGAAGAATAAGGGAAGGGATTTAAGAAAATAATGGCTCATTGGCAGACTTAGATCAATAATGATGTAATAATAAATTTGATGATAACTTGAACCTGTAACAAGAATGGGTTGAACCAAATATTCATTTTATGTGGAAATAAAACAGCTCAAGAAACGGGTTCAGCAAGGGGTAAAATTTATAGCTATGAGAAAAATAAATAATATTCAAACCTGCCATTGCTGGCATCAGAGAATGTCCACGTGGGAAGGGGTTTCCTAAAAATCCACTGTTTCTTGGAATTTTGTACCAGTTACTGTCACTGCTCCACTGGCTTCCAGAAGGCAGTGCTCCCTCTTACATGGTAATAACAAGCAGGGAACAACAGGTACTTTATCACTCTGTAGCAGAGCAGGTCTGAGCCTTGACAAGGCTTTATTAAGGGGTTGATGACAGCAAACTAGAAATGAATGATGCCTGGGTCTGTATTTGGTCTCACGAGGTGTGGTTGACTTGTCCTCAAGTTTGGGACTTTCTAGCAGAGGACTTCTCATCCTATCCCATGCCACCTTTCCTTGGCCCAGTTCATTTTTTGCTTCCATTTAGAATGCTTCCAAAGGTGTTAGAGTTCACAAATCTAGACCCAAGAAACTGAAGTTCAGAGAGAATCTCTGCTCTTCTTCTCTGAGGTCTACCCACATTTTTTTTTTCCCTGCCCACTATGAAAGTCTATACCACAGAGTTTTTAAGAAACCAGGCCCTAGAGCTCTGAGCTCCTGGAATCCATACTTCACCACTGAACAAGTGAAATAATCTGTTCTCATCTGCACAATGAGAATAATAAAAGCACCTAAAAAAAAAAAAAGACACTTTCTGTCCCGTTTTCTATTAGAGGACCTGTGTCTTTCTTGATGTTTTAAACTAGGATACCTATTACCTTCAGAGAGATTCTTACCTCTACCTGCAGGAGTGAGGGTTTCTGGTTGGGACAAATTTCATCACAGTGCTATGCTATTAACATAGCATTAAAAAAATAGTGGCAAACATTTTCTTATTTTTATTATGACCCTTGTCATCCACTGTTTGGTGCCTGAGCTCTTGCATGCTGCATCACACTGTGTCCGGTCGACTCCATCAGCGTAGCGCCTCTCTCATGTTCCCCTTAAAGGCTAAAGGCGCAGAAAAACCTTAGTGGTCAATTTAGAGTTCTTGCAGGAAAGACAGAAGAGTGAGTTTAACTCATCATTCCCCAGCCACATGTACAATGACCCACTAAATAGCTCTGCTTTCCCAAAACCTGTCTTTTCATCTGGGCTGTCCTGAATGAATGAGGAAAATGGGGGTTAGGATTTTCTCTGCTCTTTACAGTCAATGTTCAGTTCAGTCCCTCTCTTCTCTGTAATTTCTCACTCCCTTAATACAAAGAGTTTTAGCATTAACATATCAAGGATTGCAAAGCTGAAGCAATTATCAAGATCCACCATTCTTAGAGGGCAGTGAGCAGTTAAAAAAATAAATTTAAGGGTTAGAATTTTGTTGTTATAGAATAATAATATTATATCCAGCTTGTAGGAGGTTTACTACTATTTAGACATTGTATTAAATGCTTCCCCCCCCATTGCTCACATAAACATTAGGTGCTTTTATTATTCTCATTGTGCAGACGAGAACAGACTATTTCACTTGTTCAGTGGTGAAGTGTGGATTCCAGGAGCCCAGAGCTCTAGTGCCTAGTTTTTTAAATACTCTGTGGTATAGACTTTCATATACAAGTGAGTTTTGTATTGTCTGTTAGAATCATTAAAAATTGAAGTGTCATTTAAAAACATTAGTTGTATTGTATATCTATTTACAAACAAATATATATGCATCAGAGCAGTATTTCCTAAACTTTCCCAATGACAAGGCTTATGGCTCACAAAAAATGAATGTATAACATGGTAAGACTAGCAAATTTTCCTCTTGGAGAATCTGATTTAGTAGGATCCTGAATAACTGATTGTTCTAAAAGTTTATTTGAAGGGCTCACTCCAGATGACTCTTATCTTTGGGTGGGTTTCAGAAATTCTCCTGATGGGATTCCATGGTTGTTATTACATTTTGTGTACTTATGATGTTTTTATGGTCTCAAAAACTGTTGCCCACTCTCTGGACTTGACTTTTTTCCTCCCAAACTGCTATTGCTGGGATCTATTTTAAATTGCTGATTTTTGTATATGGTACACACAGTTGTAGATTGAGCTTCTTTTTTTTTTTTTTTTTTTTGGCTTATGGGTATCCAATTTTTCCAGCACTATTTGTTAATATAACTATCCTTTCTCTACTGATTTTTTTTTTTTGAGTCAGGGTCTCACTATGTTGTCCAGGTTTGTCTTGAACTCCTGGCCTCAATCTATCCTCTTGCCTCAGCCTCTCAAAGTGTTGAGATTACAGGCATGAGTCACCACACTCAACTTCCACTGAAATTTTTAATGGCTTTATTTTATTGAAGTTTAATTTCCATACCGTACATTTTACCTATGTAAAGTATACAATCAATGGTTTTAGAATATTCACAGGTTTGTGCAATTACCATCACCACAATCAAGTTTTGAACATTTTTGTTACTCTAAGAAGAAACCCCGATCCAATAAGCAGTCACCTCATAGTACCCATTCCCCTCAGCCCTAGGTAACCTATGATCTACTTTCAGTCTCTATAGATTTGCCTATTCTGGACTTTTCATAGAAATGGAATCATACAAAAGATGTTCTTTGTGTCTAGCTTCTTTCTCTTAGCACAATGTTTTTAAAGTTCATTCATGCTATACCATGTATTGGTACTTCATTTCTCATTATGGTCAAATAATATTCTACTGTATAGATACACCAAATTTCATTTATTCACTTGTCAGTTGATAGATATTTTAGTTGTTTCAACTTTTTGGCTATTATGAATATACTGCTGCAAATATTTTTGTACAAGTTTTTGTGTGGGCATGTATTTTTGTTTTTCTTGGATATATACCTAGGAGTGAAATTGCTGAACCATATGTAACTCTATGTTTAAACAATCTGAAGAACTGTTAAACTGTTTCCAAAGCAGCTGTACCATTTTACATTCCCACTGGCAATATATGAGGGTTCCAATTTCTTCTCATTCCTGTCAAGACCTGTTATTGTCTATTTGATTATAGTCATCCTAGAGGGTGTGAAGCAGTATCTAATTGTGGTTTTGATTTGCATTTCTCTAATAAATAAAGATGTTGAGTTAGGCACAGTGGCCCATACCTGTATTTTCAACTACTTAGTTCACTGAGGCTGGAAGATCATTTGAGTCCAAGAGTTCCAGGCTACTGTGCACTATGGTCTGTGAATAGCCACTGCAGTCCATCCTTAGAAGCACAGCAAGACCATCTCTAAGAATACCAGCCCGCCAGGCAGCCAACCAACCAACCAACCTGTAAACCCCAAACCTTAAGGCCTAAAAAGTTGTTGAGCATCTTTTCATATATTTATTTGTGATGTGTGTGTCTTCTTTGGAGAAATGACTATTTAGATATTTTTCCAATTAAAAAAATTATTTTAGATTCAGGGGTACACATATATATTTGTTACATGGATATATTGTATAGTGGAGGGGAATGGGTCCAGGTGACCCAGTCCCCAGATGGTGAAAATTGTGCCTGTAGGTAGTTTCTGAATCCTAATCCCCTCTCCCCTCCCTACTTAATATTATCCCCAGTGTCTATTGTTTCCATCTTCGTGACTATTTAGCTTCCACATATGAGAACATGTAGTGTTTTGTTTTTTGTTTCTAAGTCAGTTTACTTAAGATGAAGGTGATCTCAAGCTCCATCCGTGTTGCTGCAAAGGACATGATTTCATTCTTTTTGATATGGAGATTACTCAATTAAAAGTAGATCTACCATTTGATTCAGCAATCCTACTACTAGGTAACTGCCCTAAGGATCAGAGGTTGTTATATAACAAGGACATCTGCACCTGCATATTCATTGTAGCACAATTTACAATTACAAAGATGTGGAATCAACCTAAATGCCCATCAACTGAACAATGGATAATGCAAACGTGATATATATACACCATGGAATACCACTTTGCCAATTTTTAAATTGGATTCTTTGTCTTTTTATTATTGAGTTGTAAGATTCTTCATATATTCTGTATTGTGGTCACCCCATAGATGTGAAATGGACCCCCTAACCAAAGTATGGGTTGGATGTCAATTCTGTTAAAATCACACATGCTCCAAGAGGGTTTGACAAGCTTTATTATGCACATAATCAGAATTTTGGGGGAAAGCAGGGCAACCTTCCAAGCAAGTCAAAAAATTGCTTGAGAGAGTAGGGAAAGAAGATTGGCTTGTCTTTTACTGTGGCTAGGGATGGAGCTGGAGGAGGGTTCCTACACACGTGCCAAGGATTTTGTTGCTTGAACTCTTGCCAATGCCAAAGGAGGGAGCACATAGGCTTTCTTATCAATTTGCCCAGATGTGGGGAAAGAGGAGTGGTGAAGTTTGAGAGCTGCCAACAGTCAAACATAAACAATGGAGTTGCTCTTTTATACTGTCTGGCTACAAGATTCTTATTTCATATATGATTTGCAACTTTTTTTTTTCCATTCTGTGAATTATCTTTTCACTTACTTGAAGTACAAGAGTTTTGAATTTTGATTAAGTTCAGTTTATCTTTTTTTCTTCTCCATTTTCTGGTGATGAGACCAATTTATCTTTTTTTAGATTGTTGTTTGTGCTTTTGATGTTGTTATCTAACAGACTATTTCCTAATAGTCTATTTCCTTTTTTCTAATGCTTTCTTCTAATATATTTATTGTTTTAGATTTTACCTTTAGGTATATAATACAATTTAAGTTAATTTTTGCATATGGATAGTTTTTACTGAGGTGTTTTTGTATCTTTGTCAATAATTGATCAACCATATATTTTCTATGAATTTTCTATGCTGTTTCTTTATCTATTTGTCTATCTTTATACCAGTATAACCCTGTTTTGGTTACTGTAGTTTTATACGAAGTCTTGAAATCAGGTAATATCAGTCTAACAACTTCGTTAAAGTTATTAGTAAAGTTATTGTCTAACGATTTTTTCGTTGTTTATTCTAGATTTCCATGTGAATTTTGCAATTGGTTTTCTACAAAAAGTTCTGTTGGGAATTGACTGGAATTGCGTTGAGTCTAAACATCAGTTTGGGAGAGATTTGCTACCTTAGCAATATTAATTATTCCAATCCACAATATATTTATCCATTTATTTAGGTTTTCTTTAATTTATCCAAAGCAGTGTTTTTTTTTTTTATAGCATAGATCTTGCCTGTTTTGGGTTGATTTATCACCAAGTAGAAATACAACTGATTTTGTATGCTGATCTTGCATCCCAAAACCGTGTTAAATTCACATGTTAGTTCTAGTAGTTTTGTTGTAGATTCCATCAGATTTTCTGCATAGATGATCACTTTATTGTGAACAAAAAGTTTTATTTTTTTATTTCAATATCGATGGCTTTTTTTTTCTTTTTCTTAACTTATTTCATTTACTAAGACTTCCAGTATGATATAGAAAATAAGTGATGAGAGTGGACATCCCTCTCTTGCTGCTGATCTCAGAGAGAAGGCATTTAGTATTTCATCAATATGTATTAGTTGTAGGTTTTGGGAGATGGGCCTGAAGACACTCCTTCTATTCTTCCTTTGCTTAGAGTTTTTGTCAGTACAGTTGACCCTTGAAAAACATGTGTTTGAACTGAGTGGGTCCACTCTATTTATATATACATGAACTTTTTTCAACCAAATGCAGACCGAAAATACAATGTTCACAGGGTGTGAAATCCACATATATAGGACTGACTTTTCATATCAGTGGTTACACAGGGGGACTGTGGGACTTCAGTATGTGTGGATTTTGGAACCAATTCCTTAATAGAAGATCATATGAGTTTTTAAAAAAAGTATGTTAATATGGTGAATTTCATTAATTGATTTTCAAATGTTAATATAATTTTACATTCTTGGAATAGGCTACTCTTGGTTAATGTATTAATTTCCTAGGACTGCCATACTGGGTGGTTTGAAAGAACAGAAATGACCCAAACTTTACCTGTACGATGAGCACTTGTATACCTAATCCTGAATTGCACCCCCATTTCTCTGAAACAAACAAACAAACAAACATGTATTCTCTCACAATTCTGGGGGCTAAAATTTGAAATTAAGATTTCCAGGGTTGTGCTTTCTCTGAAGGTTCTTGGGAGCATCTTTCCTTGTCTCTTCCTAGCTTCTTATGCTTTCTGGCAATCCTTGGTGTTTATTGGTGCATTACTCCAATCTCTGCATTGCCACATGCTGTATTCTTGTGGCACTTCTGTCTCTGTGTTCAAATTTCTATTTTCTCATAAAACACCAGACTTGCCCTAATCCATTATCACCTCACATCAACTTAGTTATATCTGCAAAGATCCTATTTCTAAATATGGGTTACTTCACAGGTACCAAAAGTTAAAACCTGAAAATAACTTTTTGAAAGACAATTCTATACTCTACAATCATAATATACCTTTGAAATATATATTGTTGGAATAAATTAGTAAAACTTTTATTTAGAACTCTTTGTATTTACATTCATGGATGATATTGCTTATAGTTTTTTAAAATACTATCATTTTTTGGTGTTGCTATGGAGACAACGTGACACATAGAATGAGTTTTGAAGTATTCCCTCTTCTATTAGCTGGAATACATTGTGTGAATTATTACTATTTATTTCTTAAATGTTTGACAGAATTCTCTAGTGTAGCCATTTGGCTATGAAGTTTTCCTCTTGCAAAGGTTTGTAACTACAAATTCACTTACTGTAACAGATATTGAGCCGTTTAGTTGATCTGCTTCTTCTTGAGTGTACTTTGGTAGTTAGTATTTTTCAAGGACTTTGTTCATTTCTTCTTAATTGTTGAGTTTATTGGCACAAAACTGTTCTTAACATTTTATTATCTGTAGAGTCTATAATGATCATTGATATTGGTAATTTATGCCTTTTTTTTGTTTTTAACTTACCAGTCTGGGTAGAGGTATCAATGTTATTGGTCTTCTCAAGGTTCTAGATTTGGGTTACACCGATTGTCTCTATTTTTCTGCTTTCTATTCTATCAATTTCCATTGTGATCTTTACCATTTCTCTTCCTCTGCCTTCTTGTGTTTAATTTTTTAGTCATTTTTTTTTTTTTTTTTTTTTTTAGTTTCTTAAGATGGAAACTGAAGTCATTGATTGAGACCATATTCTTTTCTAAGGGAAGTGTTTAGTGCTATAAATTTTTCCTTAATTTACTGCTTTATCAGCATACCACACATTTTAATATTTTCCATTCAGACTGCTTTGCAACTTCTCCTTTGATGTATTCTTTGATGTTTAGGGTATTTAGAAGTTTGTTGTTTAGTTTTCCAAATATGTGGGAATATTTTAAAAAATCTCTCAGTTACTGGCTTCTAACTTAGTTTCATTTGGTTGGAGAACATACTTAGTATGACTTGAATCCTTTTTACTTTACTGAGATTTCTTTATGGCCCAGAATATAGTCTGTCCTCCTCAATGTTTCCTGTGTACCTGAAAAGTGTGCCTATTGTACTATTTTGGGGTAGCATGCTTCATAAATGTCAGGTTAGGCTGTTTGGTGTTATTTTCAAGTTATCTATATTCTTCCTATATTGTATATACTTTTTAATTTACTTGTTTTATAAATTATTAACAGAAGACTATTGAAATAGCCAACTATCTATTTGTCCTTGTAGTTCTAACAGTTTTTCCTTCATATATTTTGGTTCTCTGTTATTAAGTATATAAACATTTAAGATTGTTATGCCCTCTTGATAAATTGATCCTTTTTTCCTCTGTGTTTCATTTTGGTACTATTTCATTGTAGTTTCTTCTGTAATGTCTAATCTGCCATTAACCCTATCCAGTGTATTTTTAAAAATCTCAGACATTATAGTGTTCACTTATAGAAGTTTGATTTGGATCTTATTAATATCTTTTATGTTTCTAACATTTTGGACACATGAAATATATTTATAATAATAATTGTTCTAGTGTCCTCGTCTGCTAATTCTAACATCAGTGCTGTTTCTGGATAGTTTCAATTCATTGATTTATCTTATAGGCACTATTTTCTTGCTTCTTTGCATGCCTGTGATTTTTGATTAGATGCCAAGAATTGTAAATTTTACCATGTTGGGTGTTTTTGATATTGTGTACCTATAAATATTCTTGATTTCTGCTGTCAGAATCAGCTAAGTTGCTTAGAAACAGTTTTTTATTTTTTTAAAATTTTAATCAATATTTTTTATTATGATGTTGTGGGATACAGTTAAGGGTTAGGTATACAAATACGTTTCATTCAGACACCCTGTTGATAAGAGGTCTTTCCCCGTCCCCAGACAGATATTTGCTACCGTTAATTTAGTTTTTTAATCTTGCTTAAGAAATGTGGTACATATACACAATGGAATATTATGCAGCCATAAAGAAGGACATACATATGGATTTTGCAGCAACTTGGATGGATTTGGAGTCTATCATACTCAGTGATCTATCACAGAAACAAAGAACAGAGTACTACATGTTCTCACTCATAAGCGGACCTTGAACAATTATCATAATACTGTAAGAAAGGGACTGGCAGTACCAGGAACTGCCAGGGGAGGGAAGTGGGATTGGCAGTTGAGGGAAACTGCAAGGGGAGGGAGGGGCACACCTCATCAACATGGGTACTCCATGAATTATGAGGTATTCCAGTCTTGCCAGTGGGAATGGGCTAGGAGGACTCACAGGATCAGCATATTGTTATATTCACAACTAGGATTTATTACAGTGAAAGTATACAAAACAAAATCAGCCAGGGGAAAATGCAGGTGTGGTGAAGTCCAGAGAAAACTGGGCTCAAGCTTCTAAGAGACCTGCCTCTGTGAAGTCACACAGGGTGTACTTAATTCCTTCTGCGAGGAGTTATGACAAGAAGTGTGAAATGTTGTCTGCTGAGGAAGCTCCTTAGAGAGTCAGCACGTGAGGTTTTAATTGGGGGTGGTCATGTGGGCATTCTCTGCCTAGCATGTACCCAAATTCCAGGTCCCCAGAAGACAAGCAGATGTTCAGCAGAAACTGTTTTCTTAGTCCTCCTTCCTTTTTGCTAAAAGAATTTAAAACCATTTGCCTTGAAAAAGTATGTGTTACACCAAGGATTGGCAAATTCTTTCTGTAAAGGGCTAGATAGTAAATATTATAGACTTTGTGTGCCAGACAGTTTCTGTCTTAACTACTCAACACTGCTGTTATAGCAAGAATGCAGCTAGACAACATATAAACAATTGGGTGTGGTTGTATTTCTTTCTTTCTTTTTTTTTTTTTGAGTTGGAGTCTCACTCTGTCACCCAGACTGGAGTGCAGTGGCCACTCCCGGCCACTGCAGCCTCGGCCTACTGGGCTCCAGCGAATCTTCTGCCTCAGCCTTCCAAGTAGCTGGAACTACAGGTGTGCGCTACCAAGCCCAGCTGATTTTTGATTTATTGTAGAGATGAGATCTCACCAAGTTGTCCAGGCAGGTCTCGAACCCGCGGGCTCAGGCAATCCACTCACCTCAGCCTCCCAAAGGCGCGGGATTACAGGCTGAGCCACCAAGCCCGGCTAGCAGAGACTTCTAAAACTAAAATTATTTTGCCATACAATGAAACTAATTCAGTCATTATTGGATACCTAATATGGGCCAATCATTTTCACAGGTGATATCTAATTTATTCACACAGGCTACAAGTTAGGTAAAATTCTAAGGTCACATAGTTAATGGGTTGTATTTCCACAGAACTTTATTTACCAAGTGTAGATGTTTTTGGCCCTTTCGTGGGGGAAGGAGGTTGCCTGCAGGCTCTAATTTTCCCACTCTAATGCCACACAATTATTAGGAATAATCCTCTTTTGCAGCAGCAACGTCAAATTATTACAAGCCTTTTATAAAATCCAAAAAATGCAGTGGTATAGTGTAAAATTAATGAAAAGAACAGTTAAGTTTGCTGCAGAGGTGAAACACCAGTGGGCTAATGACCTAAGACCTCAATTTTCATCATGATGGAGATTGTTCACTGTATTTTGAATAGTTTCTTTTGTTCCTATAGATTTTTACACCCTGAGCAATGTACCAGTTTGGAAAGGAGTGAGAAATATGCTTCCTTTGATAAAGTGTGAGAAGGACAATTGTGAAAAGAAAAAGAACAAAGGAACCCCTACCTTCATGACTGCCTTGGTCTTAAGCAGATTGCTTTTAAAAAAATATTTACTATTATTTTTTATTATAAAGATGTGGGGTACAATTCAGGGTTAGGTATACAAACATTGATTATGCAGGTATGCCCCTCCCTCCTCTAGCAGTTTCCCTCAACTGCTGATCACACCCCTTCCTCCCCTGACAGTTTCCCATTACTGCCAAATACTTTCTTATAGTATTATAATTGTTCAAGGTTCGCAGAACACCAGTGGACAGTGAGGGAGACTCTGGATTGATTCTTTTAAGGATTTTGGAGCTCTTGTACTCAATGAAAATTCTTTCAGTGGTTCCAGGGTTACTTTAGTTTGGATTCCTGCAGAATTTGAGAAATTCTTTTTTGTTTCTCAGCAATTCAACCCATTACAGCTCATGTGTGTAACCTCTCTCGTGAGCTTTTCTTGGTGGAAGTTATTCTTGCTGTTTAATGCATACTGTCATCTCAGGTCTCCCATGTCCCAGACAGACGTGTGTCTACATATGCTACAGCCTCATTTTCACCCTAAATCAAACCACATAGGAAGCTCAGGGTGGATACTTGCTTCCCCCACAACATCCATATCTACTACTCACCTATAATTTTGGCAAAGTGCTGAGAAGATTTAGGAAATTGCAGAAAAGCGTTATACCACACACACCTTTGCCAGTTTAACCTTTCTATGCCCTAGTTTCCTCAACTGTAAAATACAAATGATAATAGTGCTTATGTCAGAGGGTTGTAATAAGAATTAAATTATTATTTTTATTATTGTCCCATGTCTTAGTCCATTTGTGTAGCTATAAAGAAATACCTGAGGCTGGATAATTTTAAAAAAAAATTTTAAAATGTGGGGTACAGTTCAGGACTAGGTACACAAGTGGTCATCGTACAGGTAAAATTCAGGCCTCCCTTTGGTCCCCACTTTGCCTGGTTTGAGATCAGGTACCCTTATTGATGTTGTGTCCCTCCCCGCCAACCACACTGCCAGTATCCCACTACTGCCAATCCCTTTCTTATAGTATTGTGGTAAATGTTCAGAGTCCACTTATGAGTAAAGGCTGGGTAATTTGTAAGGAAAAGAGATTTATTTGGCTTACAGTTCTATAGGCTGTACAATAAGCATCGAGTCAGCATCTACTTCTGTTAAGGGCTTCAGACTACTTTCTACCTGGGGTGAAAGGCAAAGGGGAGCTGGTGTGTGCAGATCACATGGTGACAGAGGAGGCAAACGATAGGAGAGAGAAGAGTCAGGGTTTTTTTTTTAGCAATCAGCTGGGGGTAACGGGGGTGGGAGGAACTCATAGAGGGAGAACTCACTCACTCTCATGAAGATGGCACTAAGCCATTCATGAGGCATCTGTCCCTATGACTCAAAACTCCCTTCCTACTAGGCCCCACATCCAAGGTTGTAAATCCCAAATTTCAACATAAAATTTAGAGGAGACAAATATTCAAACTATATTATCTCAGTTTTCTTCTTCCCCCACCCACCTTCCCTCCTTCCATTTCTCTGAGATTGTTCTCCTGGGAGCTGAATGTTTTTGTTCTCTTCAGCTCTGCTTTATGGAAACTAGGGACGACTGACATTCATATCGCAGGGACTCTACGCCTCCAAAGAAAAGTCTCCCTAAGAGGAATTCTGGACTAGCTGTTGGGAGAATAATGTTTTCTCCATTTTGTTGCCCCAATATTGATAGTTTCCTTACATGGGTTTTTGAGGCCTGTTCTTTAAGTCTGCTGCTGTCATGGTGACCTGCTGGTTCTGGGAAATTGGTCTCTGGATAGTAACTTCCTTCTGCCTCAATGACAACAATATTGAGCAGGGAATACTGCTTTTAGTGATGGATGCTAGGTTTTGTTTCTTGACTAAAAAACAATGTTAACTCATCTTGGATCCCAAAGAACCTGGTATGTTTGGTACATTTTATGTTTACTAAATGAAATAACTGAACGTTTATATCTGCCTATCTTGCTTCCTTCTTATAACTCTCAAACGGCAAAGGTGTTCCATTAAAATGAGACTCACAGATGGTTTATTTATTCAACATGAGAGGATGGGTAGTGTAGCATGGAGGCATGGGCTTTTTTGCTAGGGTGTCTTGGTTCTAAATCAGACTTCTACACACACACACACAACACACACACACACACACACACACACACACACACACACACACACACACACACACACAGAAGGTGCCTGGTACATAGGAAGCACTCTATAAATGTAGCTGTTATTCATTCTATGAGCAGTTCTCAATTGAATGCCACTGAGGGAATCTGGAGGTAAGAACATAGTCCCAGGTCATAAAGTGTGTATGGCTTTCTGTGGGAAGCTGAGAAGTAGACACAGTGAGAAGTACTGAATAAAGGCTGTGATACAGCTGTGCATAGAGCACTATGAGAACACAGAAGGGAACTCTCAATCAGATGTTGAGTCTCTAGAATTAACCCAAACCATTGAATCCCCCATCTCTTACGTTTACAGAAATTTTCCATATGGCAGATGATGACCTAAAAATCATGTCCATACTTTTCAAGTACAATTCAGTTTTAGCAAGCACTATAAGATGAAAGAAAAGCCATTTTGAAACATTCACCTTGGAGTTCAGGCAGAATTTTCAGGGCTACCAAGGAAAGAGCAGAGAATCCAATTCAAAAAACATTTTTTGGGATTTTTTTCCTAAGGAAAATGATGGAAATTCCAGTATGAACAAATACATGCTTTGGTAAAATTCCTTTTTTTTTTTTGAGTTGGAGTTTCACTCTGTCACCCAGACTGGAGTGCAGTGGCCGCTCCCGGCCACCGCAGCCTCGACCTACTGGGCTCCGGAGCTCCTTCCACCTCAGCCTTCCAAGTAGCAGTAAAATTCCAAGGTAACAGAAATATTAACTGCCCAGGGCAGTTGGAGAATGCTTCTCAGGGAAGATTGTATTTGAACTAGGTCTTGATTGCATTGGAACTGGGTTTGAAGAATAAGTTGGAACATGTCCTGTGGGAAGGGGCTCTTCAGGAAAAGGAGCAAGCATGTGCAAAGTCCTGGAGTCATGCAAGATTAAGCATCCTGACAGAATTTCAAATAGTTCAACTTGTCTGCAGTGTAAGAATTGTGGCAGCAAATGGTTAGCACGCATTTGGAAATGGAGGGTGGAAGACAGATCATAAAGTGTCTTGTATGCATTGTTAAGGAGCTGGAAATGTATCTACAGATTATGAGAAGGGCTATAAGAAAAGGAGAGCCTTGATCACAACTGTAATTTGGAAAGAGTACTTGGGTCAACAAGCAATAAAAATTGCAAATTTACAAGACAGTTGCAATGGTCCAGAGACCTGGAGAAGGAAGGTGCTGTGGAAATTGGTAAAATGTTGAGCCTGTTGCCACCGAAGGGTTAATGCAATGAGTCTTCTGCTTTAAGATAGTGTGCATTTGTACAGCACATCTCAGTTTAACAAATGTATTACGAATTTACCTGTGTCTGGTGAAGCTTCATGAGCACACGTAGCCGTTACATCTCATTTTTCAGGTGAGGAAGCAGTTTCTAGGTGAAGTGGCTTGTTTACAATCACTTGCCCATTGGGCGGGGGTGGAGCAAGGACAAGAACACTGGTATCTGGGAATCCTTTCCCAGTGCTCTTTGCCTATGTCCATAGAGACCTCTTCACAATTCCTTCCTTCTTCATCATCCTGAAAGACACAAACTAAAATTCTAAATGTGGACCACTCAAGCCTCTTGAATGTCACACTACCCTTCCTCCCTGTCCCATGCCATTCACAGTCTTCCTTCCTGATCCATTTTATAATCTTTGGGGTTTGCCTTTTGGTTTCTAGCACTCTGGATCCTCTGGTTTGTGATAGAGCCCCTATGTCTACGAACCTGATAGTACTCCATTTTTTTTTTCTTGATATGGGATCCCATCTTTACTTTTAAGGACAAGGCAGGCAGCTTGTGTATTCCTCTCATTACTTTTCAAAGTCACTCTCTGTGTGTCATCCACCCTTCATTCCACAATTGCCTACTTTCTCAAAAGCAAAGCCCTACAAAAGCATTTTGTTAATAACCACCTTTAGGAGTAATTAAAGGTGGAAGATTTATAATAGATGCCCGTGTTCCACTGCTCCTATAGCATTCTTTTCTCTTTCAGGTTCCCACCCCTCATTTTTTATCCCTCTAATATAAATCTCAGGAATTGAATCGTAAATTTGCTCCATTATCACCACTCAGGACCCCTTGGCTTCTTCCCTCCTGCTTTTAGCTACTCAACTAGTTCCTCCGAGACTCCCTGTCTGTGAGCAGATCGGCGCCGATGCCCCTTAGCATTTTCTCTCAGAGGTTCTGCTGATTGAGTCGTCAAATGTCAAAAGGAAAGTTAGAGATCATTAAATTCAACTCTTTACAGATGAGAAAACAAAGACTCCATGAGTGAAAGTGACTCTCCAAGGACACGCAGGCAGCTGGCTGTGGGAGAGGGCCAGACCCCAGGTCTCCTGCTCTCATCTGGGCTTTTCCTGTTGTTTCACCCTGCCTTCTGTCTCTGTGAGCAAAATATTAATTTAAATTAAATGGGACTCTGGGGCAATCACAAGAAGTGAAAATATAGTTCCTGATGTCACAGCCTGGCTGGATTGGAAGTTTAAAACACACGGCACATTAAAGGACAAAGGAAACTCAGGCATGCACCTGCCAGAGGGCTGGAGAATGGATCCAGGTAAGAGGGCTCAATGGGTTCAGGGCTACCAAGGAAAGAGCAGAGAATCCAATTCAGAAAGCATTTTTTGGGATTTTTTTCCTGAGGAAATGATGGAAATTCCAGTATGAACAAATACATGTTGGTAGAATTCCAAGGTAACAGAAATATTAACTGCCTGGGGGAGTTGGAGAATGCTTCTCAAGGGAAGATTTGTATTTGAACTACAGAATCAGCTGGCCTTGGGCTTCCATCCCAAGCTGCCACTTACTACATGTGTGAACTTGGCATGTCCTCAAATATTACTGAGCTTCAAGTAGCCCATAGTGATGAAGAAATGAAGTAACCAACATTCTGGGACTGGGTTGACATTCAGTAAATGGCAACTAGGAAGGTCTCCTCAGTGGGGGGAATGAAAGAGGTGCAGAGGGCTGAGTGGTCTGTAGCTATACAGAAAAGAGGGATGGAATTATCAGATGGGGCTGAGTGCTGGGATCACGGAGCCAGGAAGACACGGGCATGATGAGGAACTGTAGGGGAGGCCAGCCAGGCTGTGGAGGAGGTCTTGGAAGGGAAAGTCATGGAGAATGGCTTGGAAAGGTTGATAGGACAGAATTGGGTAAGTTCAGAACCTTCCCCAGGAAGAATTTGAAATTAGATCCATCAATTTATGTTATACTAGAACTGGTGGGGACTAAGAAACAACCAAGTGTCCCAATCCTCAAACTGAGCTTTGTGTCACACTGGAATTTGATGCAAGGTTAATGGATATTCCTAGTTCAAATGCGCTTTTGAAATTCAAAGCTGAACAAGATTAATTCGTTAGAATTAATTTTTGAAAAGATAATGTCTATCGTAAATTGTCAAGAAAGAAATAAGAACGCTGCATTTCACTTATTTTATGACACAATTATATACATACATATATATTTATATATATAAACCAGAAACCAATAAAATGTGCACCGTCCAGGGAAAGAGGGCCAGTGCCTCCTGAATAGCTCCTTTTCTTCCTGGCCATACCAGTGTGCTGATCTGAATTTGCTTGACCATTTCCCGTTTGGCTACCCTTGCTCAGTGAGGAAGAGATATCTGTCGCTCCTTGAAGATTTTACCCGGGGGCCCTGCTCTTCTATTGTCTCAGTTCCTTATTGTATTTAATTCCTAGGTTTGTTGCAACAAAGTACCACAGACTGGGTGGCCCACAAAACAGAAATTTATTCTGTCACAATTCTGGAGGGTAGAAGTCTGGGACCAAGATGTCAACAGGATGAGTGTCTTCTGAGGGCTCTGAGGGAAGGATCTGTTTCAAGTTCCTCTCCTTTACTTGTAGTTGGCCATTCTCTCCTCATGTCTTCATACTGTCTTCCCTCTATGATATCTGGGTATCCAAATTTCCTCCTTTTTATAAGGACACCAGTCATATTGAATTAGAATATACCCTAATGATCTCATTTTAACTGATTACCTTTCCAAAGACTCCAAATAAGGTCATACTGAGGTTCTAAGAGCTAGGACTTCAACACACAAATTTTGGTGGGACACGTTTTGATCTATGACACTTATCAAGATGTTATTTCTCACTAAGGGCCAAAAGGGTGTTTCCAGGGAAAGAAACATGGCCTAAGCTGCCACAGCAGACTGGTGGTCAGCATCACGTCTGCTGGTTACCACCATGTCCAAAGAAGTGTGATGTGTACTCCTCCTCACATGCATGGTGAGCACTCATACCTTGATGCTTTTGTGCATGCACCTTCTCCTCCCCCTCTACCTACATACCTACAAGCACCCGTACATTTTCCACATAGCAGGGCTCCATTAATTCACTTTAGTGCATCCTAGTAAAATGCCGGCACACGGCCTTTCCACACTTAGCATTTAGTTTGTACTTTTTCATTAGCTATTTCCATAGTGGTTACAGATTCCTGAGATAATCTCTGCCTTGATATCAATCAGTACAGTATCTGGCATGCACAAGGCACTTTTACAATTATCATACCACTTCTATTCCTTCTGACCATCTTAGGAATGAATCAGGGTAGGAATTATTGGTCCAGTTTTATTGCTGGGGACTCTGAGGTTCAGGGATGTAAAATATTCTGTCCTAGTGTTTGATTCCTGCCCCCAGGTCCCTGTCCATGCCTGTCCTATCCAGAGCACCGCATCACTTTTCCATAAAGCATCACCTCCCATGGTTATATCTTCTGAGGCATTTGCTACCTTATAACTTTGTGGGCCTCTGTCTTCTGCTGCCAACTCTTCCTACTGCCACCATCTCCAACAAGACCTGCTTCTCCTCCTCTAGCAGCACAATCCAGGTGAGGAGTCACTTCACTGCTACTGTTCCCTTTCCCTCATCCTCTGTGAGACTTGATTATAGGTTGGCCTAAATCATGGACAGAAGATGGCGTGCCTGGGAGGCTGGTTTTAGCAATGAATGGGGATTCTTTCTGGTTCTATGCACCTGGACAGGCCATAGGGGTAGCCAAAGTCTCTAGGAAAGTTGGGAGTGGCCAAACACACACTTCCATCCACCATTCCATGGGACTAGGAGATCCTTACCCAGATCAGGCAGTGCCATCATCAAGCAGATGCCTTGGCTGGGACCTGGAGGACCAAGGGTGAGTTGGCCCCTTTAGCAGGTAGCCTGCTGCTGAGATGCCTGTCTTATACAATATTCTTAAAGTCATTCTTATTTCTACTTAAAGCAAATGAATGTGGATCCTTCCCTGTGTCTCTTGGTGTCTTTCTGAAGATCTCATCTTCAAACACCAGCTCTCATCCGATGCCTTTTCTTAATTGCCACGTTTACTGCCTGGGTCTTGCTCTGGTCCTGGGTGCCTTGCTGTAGTGCAAATGGCTCTCCTGCCTCTCTATCTTCTGTCTTGGGTTCTGTGTCCTCATGGTGGCCATTTTAGTTTACTGGAGGAAGCGTGGCTTGCCTACCGCTCCAGCTCCATCTCATGGCTCCAACCACTCTAACCAGGGCCAGCTGCTGACTGAGTCACACTCTCTTGCCTCCGATGTTTGTTTATGCTATTTCTTCTGCTCAGAACATTCTCCCCTTTTGTCCCCTTTTTCTGGTGAACTGCTATGGCTCCATGAAGATGCAGCTTAAACAGTGTGTCTAGACAGCAGGGTTAACACCTTCCAGACGGGTGAGTTGCTTCTCCTAAGTGTGCTCATCTCACACCCTTAATAGCTGGTTTGCTTGATTGCTTTACTCTCTCAGGGCAGGGATTCATTGCTGCTCATTATATGTCCAGAGTCTGACATATAACAGGAATTTTGTAAATATTACTGGAATCAGTGAACGCTCTGTCAGGCTCTCTGCTGGGCGCTGGGTGTTTCTGACCTTGAAAATGCTCCCTGCTGGGAAGATTATCCTAAAACACAATTAATCAGGTCATTTCTCTGCTTTAAAGCATGCATGACTGGCATCGCTGAAACCAGTGTGACACGTAAAATGCCCTCGACCTGGCTGGCAACGAGTGACTCCTCTTCTGGGTACCTAGAGTACTTTATACAGGACTTCTCCACAGTTCTTACCCCTTTAGCCTCTGGCTTCTGTTTCTACTCTTTCTCTGTCCAGACCCCGAATTATCCTTGGGTTCTTCTTGCCTAGCACAGAGCCTGGAACTGAGTGGGTGCTGAACAAATGTTTGCATGAGTAAATTTTCAAAGACCCGCTGAGGGAGAAGAAAGGGGGAAAAAAACAGAACAAAACCATCTTTGTCCTCCTCACATCTACTCCCTGAAAGAAAAAAAAATGAGGAAGATGGAAGCCTTTTGGTACCTTGTACAAGCTCTTATCTGACTTCATGTTGTTACCTGCTCTGTAAGCACATGGAAATGGGAGTGCCATTGTAGGGTTTTTCCTGCAGAAATTCTGTAGCTCTGCTAATAAAGTGTTATTGGGATGCCAGGTTCCTGGAGCAAGGCATGAAGTTGGAAGTTTCCCTGGGCTCAGCCTAATGAGGGTGGCCAGAGTAAGGCAGGGTTCTTTCTGAGAGGCAGCGAGTGTGAGAAGTGACTCTACTATCTAGATAGAGGTAAAGAGGACCAGAGAGTGAACATGTTTAACCAGTTTTTCACCTCCCCTACCAATGAAATGAAGACAATTTTTCCCCAACTGAATTCCATGAACATCTAGAATATGTGAAAATCAGAGGGAGACTGCAGGGGTGTAGAAAAAAGAGTAAGGATTTTGTTTTCAGACAACATGGGTTCAAAAGGAACTCCAAGAGAAATCTAACACACATGCACCTTTCTATTCATTTCAAGGCCGATTACCTAATTACTTAACTTCCTCTGCAACCTGGGACTAATGATAATCACCTTATAGGGTGGCTTTGAGGATGAAATGCAGTGAACAATGTCAAGCATGGATTATAATGTCTAGCACAGAGGCAGTATTCAATAAAAGGGAGCTTGTTCCTGTCTCATGAAGATGCCAGAATTTTTATGTAAAACATAGAAACATCAGACTTTGGGTAAAATGTAAATGCATAGGTGAGTGAGCTGGATATGTCAAAAGGTCAAGGTTGCTTGCATGTGGCTGACATGAGCCACTGAGTGAGTAACACTTGGCTCTTTCTGCTGTTACCATGTTCAGGTGACTTCCAGGTGTAATTCCAACATGGAAAGCACATCCATCATGACTTCCCAAGGGATATCCAGCAGACACACCCCTCCAACTACAAAGTCCATGGTATTGGTGGGAAGGGTGGGGATAGAACAGGGCCTCAGTTGTTCTAAGGCTGGGGCCCTGGCTTTAAAACAGTAGGGGGGTAGAGCATGTGGTATGATCTGTGCCATTTCTGTATCACTCCCTGCCCCATTTGGATAACTCTGTCCTACATTAAGGTCAAATAAGAAACACCTTTCTACCCATTTTCTATCCTCTTTTCTCTGTACTAGGTAAACTGGGGGATAAAACTTAAACTTACTGATGGATGAAAAATGGTATGAATTTAAGTCTGAAGTAGAATCAAAATCAAGATACTGATCCTGCAGAGTATAGAAAACATGTTATTGTTATTATTATTATTAGCTCATATTGAGAGTAGTTTGAAGGTAAGGCCTTCTGGCCATAGAGAACACTGACCAAAGACAAAAGTCCTGTCCTGAAACCCTCTGGAAGATTTTGCAGGAGAATGGAGGAGGAGCCTCCACTTCAAGTACTACAGAGACAAAGCTTCTAAAATTCTCCGTCCTCTTTGCTGAAGAGTGCTTTAGCTGCTTGGGCTCTATTTTGCTTCCATGTGAATTTCTGTATTGTCTTTTCTAGGTTTGTGAAAAATGATGCTGGTAATTTGATAGGGATTGTGATGAATCTGTAGATTGCCTTGGGTAAAATGGACTTCTTAACAATATTGATTCTTCTAATCCATGAGCATGGGATATTCTTCCATTTCTGTTGTCCTTGATTTCTTTGAGCAGTGTTTTGTAGTCCTTATTGTAAATGTCTTTTATTTCTCTGGTTAGATGGATGCTGAGTTTTGTTTTTGTATGTATGGCATTTGTGAATGAGATTGTGTTTTTTAAAAAATTTATTTTATTTTAAAGATGTGGGGTACAATTCAGGATTAGGTATACAAGTGGTTATCATACAGGTAAAGTTTAGGCCTCCCTTTGGACTCCCCTTTGGTTTGAGTTCAGAACCCTTATTAATGTGAGATTGTGCTTTTTATTTGGTTTTCAGCCTGGTTGTTGTTGGTGTATAGAAATGTTATGGGTTTTATTGCACATTGATTATGTATCCTGGGACTTTACTGAAGGCATTATTTAGTGCAAGGAGGTTTCTTACAGACTCTCTAGAGTATTCTAGGTATAGAATTATATCATCTGCAAAGAGGGGTAACTTAATTTCCTCTCTTCCTATTTGGATACTGCTAATTCCTTTCTCCTGCCTCATTGCTCTGGATAGGACTTCCAGTACTATGTTAGATTAGAGGGGTCAGAGTAGGCATCATTGTCTTGTTCCAGTTATTGAGGGAATAGTTTCAACTTCTGCCCATTGAGTATGTTGGATATGGATTTGTCATAGATAGATTTTACTATTTTGAGGAATGTTCTGTTGATGCCTAGGTGTTTGAAGTTGTTTTTAATCAAAAGGGATGTTGGATTTGATCAAAGGCTCCTAATGAGATAATCATATGGCTTTTGCTTCTACTTCTGTTTGTGTGATGGATAATGCTTATTGATTTACATACTTTGAACCAGCCTTGCATCCTGGGAATGAAGTCCACCTGGTTGTGATGGATGATCCTTGAAATGTGCTGTTGGATATGATTTGCTAGAACTTTGTTGAGAATAAAGCTGAGCCATCACACTTTCAGGCTTCAAACTTTACTGCAAGGCTAGAGTAACCAAGACAGCATGGTACTGGCACAAAAATAGACACATAGACCAATGGAACAGGACAGAAAATCTGGAAACAAAACCATGAACTTGCAACCAACTTATCTTGGACAAAGCTGATGAAAACAAACATTAGGAAAGGACACCATATTTAGCAAATTGTGCTGTGAAAACTGGCTAATTACATGTAGAATAATGAAATTGGACTCCTACATCCATCAGATACAACAATTAATTCAAAATGGATCAAGGACTTAAATATGAAACCTCAAACTATAAGAATCTTAGAAGAAATCTTAGGGAGCACCCTTCTGGACATCAGAATAGGCAATGGATTCATGGCCAAGTCCTCAAAAGCAAATGCAGGAAACTCTAAAATTGACAAGTGGGACTTTATCAAGCTAAAGAATTTTTGCACAGCAAAATAAATCACTAAGAGAGTAAAGAGACAACACACAGAATGGGAAAAAAATATTTGCAAGCTATGCATCTGCCAAAGCCTAACATCTTGTATCTACACTAAGACAAATTAACAGGAAAAAACATATAACCCTATTAAAAGTGGGCAAAGGACATGAGCAGACACTTCTCAAAGGAAGTCATTCAAGCAGTCAACAAGCATATGAAAAAATGCTCAGCCTGACAATCATCAGAGAAAAGCAAATCAAAACTACAATGAGATAGTGCTTCACACAGTATGGCTATCATTAAAGAGTAAAACAAGCAAACATCAACAACAAAAACAACAAAAACAGGCATTGGCGATGGTTTGGGGAAAAGGGAACACTACTACACTGTTGGTGGGAATGTGAGTTCAACCTTTGTGGAAAGCAGTGTAGCATTTTCTCAATTAACTAAAATCTGAGCTACCCTAAGATCCAGCAATCCTACTTCTGGGACTATACCCAGAGGAATATAAATTGCTCTACCCATAAGACTTGCACACAGATGTTCATTGCAGCACTATTCATAATAGCAAAAACATGGAACAAAACCAGATAACCATCAAAAGTGGATTAGATGAAGAAAATGTGGTACATATATGTGATGGACTACTACACAGCCATAAAGAACAAAATCATGTCCTTTGTAGTAACAAGGATACTGCTAGAGACCGTCATTCTAAGTGAACTATCAGAGAAATAAAAAACTGAATACCACATGTTCTCACCCACAAGGAGGCACTAAACATTGGGCACACAAGCACAAAGGTGCGAATGACAAATGTTGGACACTGCTAAAGGAGGGAGGGGGGAATAAAGGGCACACAACCCACCCACTGGGTACCCTGTTTACTACTAGGGGGAGAGAGGGCTCTCCCGAAGCCCAAACCTTACCTGCACACAATTTATTTATGTAGCAAATCCTTATATGTACCTCACAACTCTAAAATAAAAATAAATTAAAAAATTTTAAAAAGTCTTCATGCCTAATAAGGTTAATGGCAACCGAAAGGCATTGTATTTTACAACTGTGTTTGGATATTCACCGGGACAGTACTGAAAGGAGCAAGATACTCTTTTTCTTCATTTCTTTTGTACGTGGGCAACTCAAATCAAATGTTGCCTCCCTAGGATGATCTTCCGTGATCCTGTGTCCCTTACCCTTCACCATCCAGCCTTGCTGTTCTCCACGGAGAGCCCCGCTTCTACTTACCTTCATGGTAGGACCTATCATGCTGTATTGTAATTGCCAGTTTCCTGCCGTCATCCTTATTAGAGTAAAAGTCCTCCCATACAAAGCAAGATTTAACTCTTCTTTTAATGTTTTGTGGAAAGTGAACCCATATCACTGACTATTACCCAGACCGGAGTTCAAGTACCAGCTCTGGCAGCAATGAGCTTTGTGATTTTGTATATGTTACCTACTAGTTGTGTCAATGGTATATTGGAGAGGATAGTACCAAGTTTGCAGAGTTGGAAAAGGTATGAAATGAGATACTCTAAGTGAATCATTTTGCACTGGTCTGATTCAGAGCAGATAATTAGAAGTTTTTTATTTGGTGAATAAATGGATTATTCAACCTCATAGCTGCCTAGAAAAATAGGAGAGTTTTGTGGACAGATGGCCTTCCTCCCTTGGACTTGGTGAAATAGCACTTACTCCCTGTTTGCAAAGGAGTAAGTATGATTCTTTCTCAAACTCTATTTGAAAATAATCTACTTCAAGTTACTCTTATGATATTTGAAAACTTAATAAAAAATAAAAGAGATTCTACCAGAGACATAGTGAGGAAATAAAACTTTCTAAGAATCTGAACACCTAGATTTCAATTCTGACTTTGACATTTGTGAGCTTTGGCAAATCACTACTTCTATTTGTGACTCAATTTTTATAGATATTAGTAATTGTATAAAGATGTCTTGAACATTTGCTATGTACAAGGGACTATGCCAATTATGGGGGGGTGGTGGTGGTGATGCATTAGTAATCTAGATCACTCTGCATATTTTCCTCCAAATGCTGGCTTTTGTGATTCTATGAATTTCCTAGATGGATCTTGTAATGGAATTATGTGCTTTTTAAGAATTACAGTCAGTGGCTAATTTTATATAAAATACACTCATTATTTGCCACTAAAGAATGTTTCCAACCTTTGGGGAAACATTCTTTGGGATAGAATTAGGATATTACATGAAGTTGCTAGGAAATTATGTTTTTAATGGCCCTTTCAGCTTTGCTCATGCATGGAATTGAGGGAATAAAGTGGCTCTTTGATACAGGTGTAGTAAGGCTTGCTACGAGTGTATCTGGTGGCCCTTAATTTCAAAGTTTTGGTGAATCATTGAGAGTCTTTGATTAGGAACATGACTAGAAGCTTTGTGTTAGAACAGTTCATTTGATAATTTATGCATGTGCTTCCAAGTTTGGAGGGCAAGAACCTGGGGAATATGCTAATATTCTCATGCTGAGAATGAGTAAAGAGGGAATGTGCTGTTCATTAGCCACAAGAAAAGAAAACCATAAGGAGACTCACCTTTTTGTTTCCTTTGCTGAGGGAGGTGTGTTCACAGAAGAAGACAGATCTGCTGAGAGGTCCCTGGCTCTCCTTTTGCGATAGCAGAAACCAGGTCTTGCCATTTATTATGAGGTTTGAGGGTCCGAAGAAAAGGACCACAGCTCTAACCACACATTCAGCACAAATGAAAATCATTTTTCCCTTTAGATTCAGACTCAGCTGTCATGAATTGAGCCTCAACTGTGTGCTTGGGCCCGGCCTGACTAGACTGTGGTTATTGGCTTCTCCATGTGTCGATCCAGCTCTCACACTCTGTGTCCTCACAGAGTGTGGGACTTGAAGTCCCTTAGAGACAACCAGCATGTCTTGAACCCTAGTAAAAATTGACTTAAGTGGCAGCAACGTTATCGTGGCTTTAGCCTCAACTCTCTGAGAAACTTCTAGAAAATCACCTCTTTTTTCTGTACCTCAGTTTCTGTACTGTAAAATAAGATTCAATGGTTTGTGGTTGGGAATATCTGAGAAGCTGCAGGGTAGGTCCCAAATAGCCTGAGAGAAATAGCAAACCTACCCATTGGATCAAAGAAGCAACGGCCATGGCCATTGCAACTCATCATTAAACCCAGTAAAGAGCCTTCCTCTCTTTCCCTATGGGCATTATGTTTGCATACTGAAAAGTGAGCTGAGAAAGTATAGACCAGAGTAAGCAAGGATGCTGAAGGGAACAGAGATGCTAAATCTGCAGACTGACAACAATCTGTGACTGAAAATAGGAGACCAATTCCTAAAACAAAATCAGCAGAAAATTTTGACAATCAGATAATCTGTCACTGTGACAATTGAGTTTAAAATCTCCTAATTGAGCATAGTCCTCTGTGGGAGCGGGTGACATGCAGTAGTGGCATGAACAGCAATCATCCAGTTTTCTGTGCTCCAGGAAGTATTTTGAGTCAGTCAGCAGACCATCCATCTGCTCTGCCTTCCTTTTCCTGAAAAGTGCATCTGCATGAAAACCCAGGGCTGAAGGCCAGAAGGGATGCATTAGAAGCTTCTAGGATTTCTTTCCACTTAGATGAGGATCAGCAATTTCTGAAAAGAGTTCCTTGGTCTTCCTGGGAGTATCCGTGGCTAAAAGAGCAGGTGCTTTTTGAAGCTTGCAGAAGCCCATGGGTAGATGCTCTGCAATAATGAGCCATGTATGCACCGCCCCGGTCTTCCCCTGGGTGGAAGGGAGGCTTGTTATCTTCCAAGAGCCTTCAGAGGCATTCATACAAACGTAGGTCATTTGGAATTTCCATAGATGCATGCATTGTCATGGAAAGAGCATAATTGCCTACTAAGTGTGTTATGAGTCTTCCTTTATCTTTCACTTGACCACTGGTCTCAGTCATGATTTAAAACTATCAGCTGGTTATTATGGGACAAATACAAACCTCCCTACCCTGCTCTCATTTCTTTGAGAATGTAATTCCAGGACAGCAACTGTTTTTCAGTTTTGTTCACAAAAGAATATCAAGTGATTATAAATATGCCTGGCAAGTAGTAGATTTTATATTTAGGATTGGGCCAACATCTGGAGATAGTAAGACAGGTTATCATGTCTTGAGAAGCTTACATTATAGTGAGGGAGTCAGAATACAGACAGGTATTTATTGCAGAATGGTGAGTTATAGAATGGAGAGGTATGCGTGGGAGAGGTGAGATTCTGGTCTTTCCTGAACTCTTTTGATTTTTCCATGTGTTGTATTGAATTCTAGGCACTATGCAGGTCCAGCCCTGGCAAAGTGGAGCAGTTTCTGAGGGAAGGGACTAGAAGAGAACCCCTCTTTCTAGGGCAGAGGGAGGCAGCATGTTGTTGGAGCTGGAGAAGACTCAGGCAGAAGTGAGAATCACCTCAAACCTGGTGATTTGTCGGGCAAAGGAAGGTTTACAATCCTGCTGTGGGCCCTTCCCAGTAGACAGAACCAGGGACAATTGCTGAAGGTACCAGAAAAGCACATTTCCTTTCAGTGTAACTGAGAACTTCCCAGTAGTCAGACCTCTAAGGCAGCAAGTAACTTTGTACTGAAGGTTTGAGTGGCAGCTGGAGAAGGTGTGACACAGGGAAGTGGAACTAGATTAGAGATTCTAAACTGAGTCCCTGTGGGCTACTTCCAAGGGCCACCACAAGGGGAAACTAGAGGCTGAAGGGTAGGCCTTGCCCCCATCCTCTGGTTTGTATTAGGGGTGGATAAAAGTTTATTGGAACCAGAACTTCATCTGATTTTTTTTTCTTTTTAATTACTGAGCCAGAAATCAGCAAATTTCCTTTCAAATCCTATGGCCCACAATAAAGCTAACTTTAAGTCAGAGCATGTGAGCACTTTGTAATTATTTATAAAAAATAAAGAAACTTGAGATAATTTCTAAAAAATGATTCCTAACCTTTTGGGCATTTTTGGACTATTTTAACATTTTACAGAAGCTGTATCTCAGGAAAATGCACATATGTCCTCACACAATGAAAAATCTGTAAGAAGGGTCATGGAGTTTGCATTTTCCATGAAGCCCACTGAAGAATCCATGGACCTTGGGTTCAGATTACCTTGTTTAGCCCCACGTGGAGTTTTGCAGATTGGGATGTGGGGACCACAAAGTAGCAGGTGGGGCGGGAAGTCCATGGAACCTGGAATCAGAAGGTCTTTATTCAAGTCCGGGCTCTGCCTTTCTTAGCTGTGCTCTTGGAATACTGGAGAGAAGTTTAACACAGTAGGCAACAATTGAATTCTTGAAATAGTATAAAGAATACCTTTTCCTGCCTTCCTGAAATCGAGATAGGAAAAAACAAATGATAAAACAGGCAATAGAAGCAGAGCTGCAGAAACTGGGTGGCTAAGAAGTTGGAGAGAAGAAGCAGAAGCTACATGAAATAGAATAGAAACTAAACTCTTAGGCTCCAACAGCTTTTATTAGAACCTCTAGTTTATGACCAAGCCAGAGCAGCAGAGCTCTGCCCAGCAGGCACCCAGCTGGTACACGCAACCCCTCCAGGACTCCTTGGCTTCTACCCTCAGTTTATTATGGGCTAGTCTGTATCTGTTCTGTGGTGAGAAAATGTAATGTTGTCTACTTAACAGGTGTTGGTGATTTTAGGGCACTGGTGAGCCTGCTGGGGAAGGTATTATAATAACCACAACTGACAGTGGATGGTGAGATTTTAGAGGACTTGTAAGGCCAAGCAAGAAAGGTTGCTGTGGGTTGAAGTATACACTCTGCTTCCTTGGTTATGCTGAGCTGAGAGGCTTCTATTGAACTATAGTTTCTTTTCTTTCTTTCTTTTTTTTGAGTTGGAGTCTCACTCCATCCTCTGGGTTAGAGTTCAGTGGCATGCTCCCAGCAACCCCAGCGTCGACCTGCTGGGCTCTGGCGACCCTTCCACCTCAGCCTTCCAAGTAGCCAGAACCCCAGGCATGTGCGACCATGCCCAGCTAATTCTTTGGTTTATCATAGAGATGAGGTCACACCAAGTGACCCAGGCTGTTCTTGAACCTGTGGGCTCAGGTAATCATCTCACCTCAGTCTCCCGAAGTGCTGGGATTACAGGCTTGAGGCACCATGCCCGGCTAACTATAGTTTCTTAATCTCTACATTGTTCCAGTGGCTGCAGACGTGATGGTTGCCTGAAAAGGGGTCTCAGAATTAATGGAAAAGGACCTTTAAACACTATGAGCCTAATTTATTTGTCTGCATTATACAGATTATCACAATGGCCATGCTTATAGTTCTATGGAAAGGTAAGATTGTATGGGCACAAAGACTTGTGGGTTATAACCATTTTCCTCTTGCCATTAAAGTTGTGTGGTTAGGCAGTGGCCAGAGTAGGGTAGAATGTGGTTTTCTTAATACTTTATGTGTATATCATAGTTAATCTTCTAGAGAAACATTTGCCATTTTTTTCTCTGCATACTGTTTATATCTGTTATTACATGGGGATTTTTAAATGAAACTGATCCATTTTCAAATTTCTTCTACCTGTTAACAGAGCAACTGTTTTGAAGTTATTTAATTTCCTTAAACCAGTTTTCTCCTGGACATAATGATCCCTGCTTCAAAGGGTTAGGGCGAAAATCAAATGATGAGTATGGAAAAGCATTTTGTAAACAGCAGTGATTTATAGTGTGTGAGTGCATGTATGCATATATGTGTGTGTGCCTACATACACATTTTTCTTTTTAATTTATTAGTAATACTTATTAGTAATAATGATGATGCTAGGTAACAGTTGTATAATGCTTTCAGTAGTAAGTACTTCATTTGTATTAGTTCACTGAATTATTCACAACAACTTTGGAAGGTAACTGAGGTGCAGAGAGATAAAGGCGAACTCCCCAAGATTCTCTCTGGGTAAGTGGTACTGATCAGTTCTCTAAGAAGGCTTAGATCCCCCTTCTTTGCTTGTAGTTCTTAAGAATAACTAAAGAATGTGCTGGAAATGCAACATCCTGAGATAGGGAAGGTCTGGTTGGAGCAAACTGGGCTTTGTTCCTCTCTCCCCCATAAATATAATGTTCTTCTATGCCTCAGCTCATGTGAACGTGACTTTGAGGTATAAAACCCAGTGCAGGCTGCTGTCCAGGGTCTCTCGGCAGTGGGCGGCTTTCCTGGGTCTTAGGAGACCAGCTCATCATGAATTCTAGACTTCTGTTGTCCTTTGCTGCCTCTCTGTGAGGAATGAACCTGCTTCATGGAACTTGTGGTCTGTGGGGGTGTTCCGCCTAACAGGATTCAGATAAGTTGGTAAACAGTGCATGCATGGTGAACCTACTTTGCAAATGGTAGAGGTAGAATTTCAATACTAGAAACAGTCTGTATTTTTAACGCTATAACTACACACTCTGTCACGTGTCAAATCAAATATGACCTACTTTTCATGTGTAGTGGGTGAGCCCTGAGATGGAGGCTTGATTAGCAAAGTCACCTCACTCACTCCCACCACCTCCCTGCCTCGTTGCTTCATTATCTTTTTCTTTTCTTTTTAATGGTTAATCTGCTAGACATCAGAGTTTGTCTTAGCCAGTATCCTCCTCTAGGAGGTTAATGTATACATTTTATAATAATTAATGTTATGGTTCTTTGCCATGGGATTAAGACTTGTTTGTCAGACCTCTGAAAATTACATCCCTAGGTTTCTCAAGAAGGTACCTTCCTCCCCAGCAGAACCCTCCTTCCTTATTATCAGGGCTCCCCACACTTCTTAGAGATGTGTTAGGACCTTGGCTTGCCAGTGCCCTGAAATCCATTTCTCATCAAAGATCATTCCATTCTGTTGCCCTCTTTTCTTCTTGTCTCTCTCCAGCATTTGGGACAGATTCCCCTTGGGCCTTCCCCTTTCATCAACTACTACTTTGAATCTGTCCCAAATGCTCTTTGCTGAAGATGTGAGACAAGAAAGAGCATGGAAGACACTATCCTTATCAGGTTAGTGGTCAGTATCTTTGCTTCCTGTTGTGGTCAGAGGTGGCCTTAGAAATTAGGTGAACTACTGCCTCCATATTCCCTCCACCTTGCTTTCTGTAGAATGCTGTCATTGCGTTGAGTGGACTGATATGTCACTGAAGCAGAATCCTTCTTTATTCTCTTCTAAGTTGCCCCTTTGAAGTACAGCAGAGAAACCTGGCTTAGGTATGAAGGTACCTTAATATCCAGTTCTCTGATGGGTCTAACCGTAATTGTGATTTCTTATCCTTCTATTTTCTTAATTCCCCCAAACTGAAGGATAAAAAAAAAATCTATGAATAATTTCCATTTTGGTTGGTATTAGGTCAGTTTGTGCCAATATAATTTTGTTTATCTTTATCGGAAATTTACAGAAAGTCTTTAAGCTGTCTCCTAAAAGAGCCCACAGTTCTGCTGTGTCTTTTTCTGCTCAGTGTTTGTTTTGGCAATGGTGTGGCATGCTCGCATTTATTTTTGGTGCAATTTGGGGTATAGCCACTTAAAAATTATGTGTAGAAGTTTTCATTCTTATGATTCTTCTGGTAGAGACAACCTGAGAACACTTCCAGGTCAATATTATAAGGAGATGGCTTTGGAGATTAGGTGAGAGGCTGCTACCCTGCCTCATTTGAACTGTTTTGTTCTGACAGGGTTGGTTGGTCGCTGTTTTACTGAGAACATATTCCTGCTTGGTGCCCTACTCTGGTTTGGCCCTCAGGAGTGGGGCAGAGGCAGGCCTGGTAACAGAGACAAAAACATGTGGGCATGATGAGGGCCTGGACTAGGAGGATCTGTGCCTGGATTCATGCAAGGTTTTCTGCTGCAGAGCACTGAAGTAGCCAGGAGACATATTTGCAGCAAATAGGCTGATGGGGCTTAAATTATTATAATGGGCCTTTAAACATGGTACTGTTTAAAGGAGAAGGATTATTGACATAACAGTCTTATACAACTGTCAGGTAAACCATAACAGTAACCATAATGAGTCCATATTAGCCTTTGTTTGTAAGTATAGTGGTAATTAGAAAACTAAGAATTACTGAATATTTGAGGCAAACCTGATAGCACAAAAAAAGACAAAGATGAACAACAGAGCAAGTTCAAGGGGCATAAGACACTTAAAAAGACACAAAAATTTATTTATTATGTTTATATTTGGCAACACATTGTATATAATAAGAACGATACAAAAATGAGCATTTAGCAACTAAGAAAAAGGCATGGAAAATCTAAAAATATGCTGAAATAAAAATGTTGACGAATGACTTAAATAAGGATGTGGCCAGAACCAAAAATTGATCACAAAGATAAAGCCTAGGATGTAAGTGAATGAAGAAATATGAAGGGGTTCAACCTCCATCTAACTGGAATTCTAGAAGAAGAAAACAAAAATGATGCAGGAAATAAGGTAATTGAAGAAAAAATTGAGGATCATTTTCTGAGCCGAGTGAGTTGAATTTTCACATGGAAAGACTCACTAGGGCTAAGCTGGATTAATAGAAAAATATTTGTCCTGGATTAATGAAAAATATATATTTCAGAAATCCTAAGGTAGAAAGAAAATCTTACTAGCTCTAAGAGAGAAAAATACATGTTATCTAAAAAGAAACAGATATTATACCAACACAGATTGTTTTCATTAGCAACTTTGAAGGCTGTTGATATAGAGCATTGTCTTGAAATTTCAGACGGAAAATGGGTTTGAATCTAGAATTCTACATCAGACAAACCAGGCGTCAAGTTAAAGACAAGACACAGCACTTCTAAATATACATGGTTTCAGAGTTCAACTTTCACATATTCTACATGAAAAAAGTTGCTTTAGGAGATATGTTAGAGGAATAAAAAAGAAATCCACAAAAGAATATGGCATGGGATATAAAAAAGGAGGCATTATTACATAGCCTGAATGAGTTACCAAAAAATGGAAAGAGGTTTCATTAGTCACGTTGCTTGAAAAATTCTCTGTTGTACAACATGGGACTTTTTTTTCTTTATGGGTCCAATCATACTACTTGATTTTTCTATTTTTGAATTAACCTATAGGCTTTAAATGGAAGGCTTACAGAAGTTACGGAAAAGGGGTTAAATGTTACAAAACTTGGCAAAGTATGCTTGACTAGTACAAGAGAGGAGGAAGAAGAGGGAAATGTTGAAGTGTGAATACATATGCTAATTTTTTCATCATTTATATATGTTATATAGATCAGAAATTCAAAAGGCTCTATCCAAAACTAACAAAGGGAAAAAGAGAGATTTTTAAAAAGAGAGATTTAAAGTCTCTGGAAGAATTTAAGAACAAGCTGTTAATAGTGATTGCCTTTAGGGAGTAGCACTGGGTGTTAAGAAAATGGGGTTGATTTTATATTTTATATTCCTCTGATAATGTAAACATTATCTTAACACAAAGCAATCTAGCCTTTCTCTTTGTAAAATCTCAGTCAGCCAGATCTTGGGATTTAAACTTCCCTTTAGAGTCTTTTGCCTTTAACATGAATTCAAGTGAATATTATACAATGAGGCCTTTACAAATAAAATACTTTTATTTCTAAGAGGTAAAATTCTAAAAGAAAGGCCAGTTATAGGATTTCTAACATCAGGATGAAAATAATTGCAAAGCAGCACCATATAATTAAAGAGATCATTATGAGCATGGCGTGCTGAGAAAACAGCTCGTATATCATCATGCCTACTGAATTCCCATCAAAATTTGTTCATCTGGACATTCTTCAGGGAACGACACTCACTCCAGGTTTGCTAGAGCCCTCCTGCACAGGCAAGATCACTCATTTTTTTTTAAAGAGGGTCATTTATTCAGGATACCAGAAAAAAAGGAGAAATTAGCAAACTAATGAGTTATCTGTGTACTTTGCATACAGACTGGAAGATTAATCTTTGTTAACTGCTTGTTTAATGTTACAGTTAATAATTAGTTACCTTGTTGCCCTGAACTATTCATCATTTTATTGAACTGTGAGGTTTATGCTGTGTGCTTTTTCTCCGCCTTTAAAGGTAGCTGTTTTTCTTTGCTTAGGTTGATTTTGGATGAATCAAGCTTAGATGGTTAGTGAAAGAACTGTTGAAGTTGAGGGGTAAATTTCCACACAAAATATTTTTGTTCCTTACCGTTTCAATAAAGCCATCTATTGATTAGGGGAAGAAAGGAGGGATGAAAAGAACATCGGTCTGAGACTCAGTTATGAGTCCCAGACTTGCTTATGAGTACTGTGTGTTATCAAGCAAGTAACTTCATCTTTTTGGACGTCAGTTTTCTCCTCTGTAAAATGAGGGGATTATACTAGAAGGCCTCGAAAAACTTCTGCAGCTTTCACACTTTGTCATTGTACATGGTAAGCCAGGAATAAAGCTTTATTCTTAGAAGCATCTTTCTTTTGACAAAAAAATAGCTTGCAGGTAGCTGTCTGCCTTAACAATGTTCAGTAGAATATTAGTTCTATGTCTACAGTATCTCCAATCTCAACTAAACATGCCCGTTTTCATTATCAGAAGTAACTATAGAAACTGCATTGACAGGAGCTATTATAAGGCGCCTTTAACATTTTTAGGGCTTTAGAAAACACCAACAAAAAAGAAGGTGGAGGAATAAACAATGGATTTTGCTATAACTGCCTTCACTTTTAGCAGTGTGGCCACAGTCTTAGCATAATTTAAAAGTACCAAGCATTCCTGCAGTTTCTTTTGGGTAGATTAGGGATTCAGTTCAGGAAATAGCATTCACAGGAAACTAGTTGATGCTTCAGTCATATTGATGCCTTTAATATTAAGCAAACTTGGGCAAGTCCTACCAACTCTCTTTTTCTGTTTGGTCTTTAAAATTAAAGGCAAAGAGACACAGATGAAAATGTAGGGAGTTAGAATACTGCCTTCTTCTGGCTCAGTCATCAGCTGGTTGTGTGCCTCAACATCCTCATCTGTAAAATGGTAAGATTCTCATGTTAAAAAATGTGAGAATCTACTGTTTTTGAAGCTCCAACATGAGAAACACATACAAAGTGCAACTGTTGTCAGTGGATCATTATTGGGGGACCCTGGACTTCTCCCTGTCATTCTTTCTCCTTTCTGCCCCTACTAATAATGCTTAAAGCCTTTGTGAGGAGTGTAGGAGCACAGTTTGAAGTCTCAGTCTTGAAAGTTCTTCCATGACTGACAAGGTATACTGTCAGTTACTGACAAGGTATAATGGGTAGGGGATTAAAAACAGGATGAGGAGGGCTCAGAAGGCCCTGAGGTGGTGTTGGGGACCCTAACTTCTTAGACCTTACTCTGCTAGACTCCTGCTGTGCGAAGTAAAGGCATTTCTGCTTTAAGGCGACGTGCATAATCCTTAAACACCTCACATTCTACAAAACTGTGTACTAAAAATAATGGGCAGGTTACTCAACTATGTTACCCTAACACTAGAAAAAACAATAACAGACTTCATAAAAAATACTAGCAAGTATAATAACAATACAGGTTTACATTTTAATATATAAGATAATACTACAGTAGATACAGAATTTACTTTTAAAGAAAGTGAAAGTACCTTGATAAAAGGGAGTATAAGGAATGGTTGGGGCTGTTGCTTTTTGAAGACAGAGCAAAATGCACATAGATTATGTGAAATTGTGCCAGAAGCCTCGCACAATAGAACTGTAGCCAGACTGAACGCAGTAGCAGAAGGTGGATATGGTCACAGTGCAGAGAATTTAGTTCTGTCCCTTGTTGCACACAGCTATGTGAGTGTCCGTTGTGTTCAGTTGGTGTCGTTTGTAGCACAAGACATTGGTATACTGGAAAAAATTGCTATGAATTGCCATTTCTTTACTGTCTTTATATAATTCTCAACCCGCAATTGTGTATGAGGAAATCTGCATTATACAAACATGTGCTGCAGTAGAATACCCCAGACTGTGGGGCATATCTGTCCTTTTTTGGCCAATGGGTACATCATCATCATAGAATAATGATGTACGAGAGACAAGAGGGCTGCCTATCTATTCTGGTCCTTTAAGCCCATCAAACCCACTCATATACCATGCCCTTGCAGGTTCAAAAAAATAAACAGCCAGAGTATCTTGGATAATCAGTTGCAATTAGCATGTGTTCCCCTGGCTCCCTCAGCCTGCTGGTATCTCCCTGGATCCAGGCTCCTACCTCTTTATCCTCCTTCACTTTCATCTTTGGTTCCCTTGAATTTATCAACTCTCAAAATCTCGTGTTGAGGGTCCTAGCTCCTTAACATTCTCATTCGATATTCACTCATTCAGGGCTTTTGGATTCAGTACCCCAGGCATCACTGCTCTGGATTAAGAACTCCTTGTACCAATTACAAGTCTCCAAAATCCACGTTCCAGAGCTGAGTCACCCTTCTTCCTATTATCTGTTGAAAAGAGGTAGATATTCAGTTAGCAGTGGAGCTTATGAAACTTAGAAAATTATATACTTTCATGTCTCTATCCTTTGTCCTGGTTTCTCTGTTATTTTATGACAATAATTTTCAAAAGTGATTTGTATAACAAAGGAGTTGGAATTAGAAAAGCAATATTTCTGCAGGAGATTGGTCAATAATGTGATCCATTGTCCTTTGGAGTCTGTTAGTCTCCAATGTCAAAGCCCAGCCAAATGTCTGATGTTGACAACATAGAAAATATTCAGGTTTATTGTCCATTCAGAAGCCATGGACGTGAATCATAGATGGGCATCTGGTGACAAGACTTTAACTGGTTTATTGAACAAGTGAGACTCAGGAGGGTGCAAGCATAAAACTATTTATTTTATTTCATTTTGCCCTTTAATCCTATTCTATCAGATATCATTTCCTTGCCCTGAGATGATTTTGCTGGCAGAGCCCATAGCTTTTTCAGTCATTCTCAGGTATGCACAGTCTGATATTTCAGGTATTAAAAAGTTCAGTCCAATCTGTCAAAACATTCATTGTTTGTCCTATTCCATGCTTCTCACCACCCTAGCTCAGTAACTCTAAGATCCCTCAGCAGGAAGTGGCCAATTATAGCATGGTGTGTTTTTCTCTCTTCCTCTCACTCTTCTGATCCCTGTTCCTCACCTCTTGTGCTGCTTCTGTACTTTTCAGGATTGGAATAAGGGGGGTAATGGAGAGTCCAGTAAGACTGGTGTTACGGAACTCTGGAATCAGTTCCCTCTCTACACAAGTTTTCCAGATGCTGACTTTCCCCCATGGGAATATTCAGAGACCCATCCCCAACTTTCCCCCAACTATTTACTGTAAAGAGTTTACTGTAAAGAAAGATTTCATTTTCACAAAAAAGTTCTTGTCATCATGGAGAAAATTGCTGACTGTGGGAATGTCAGGGAATACTTTAGTGTGTAATTCTAATATACATATTTTTAGTTGGAGTCTCACTCTGTTGCCCAGGCAGGAGTGCCGAGGCACACTCATGGCCACCCCAGTATCAACCTGCTGGGCTCCGATGATCCTTCTGCCTTAGCCTTCCAAGCAGCTGGAACTACAGAAGCACACTACCATGCCTGGCTAATTTTTGATTTATTGTAGAGGTGTAGAGATGAGGTCTTGCCAAGTTGCCTGGGCTAGTCTCGAACCTGCGGGCTCAGGCAATCCACTTGCCTCGACCTCTCAATGTGCTGGGATTACAGGCTGAGCCACCGAACCTGGCCCTAACATATATTAATAGATGTAGGCTAGTAGTTCTCAAGCTTAAGAATGTGTAAGAATCACTTAGAAAGCTGCTGAAATGGGATACTTTTTACAACCATCCTCAGCTATTCTGACTCAGTAGGTCTGAGATTGGACCCAGGAATCTGCATGCTAAATAGACATCTCTTTCCCTCCTTGATTCTGAAGTATTCAGTCCCTGGCTACTCCAAAAACAATACTCCAGGCAATTCTGGTGTTCTCCAGTCCATGCTAAGGCAGGGGTTCAGATTAGTCTAATTCCATACTGAGGACAAAAGAGCAGACCAGGTGAAAAGACCGCTCAGTTTGAGCTTGTCCTTTGGAAAGGTCTTCTTGAAAGAACAGACTTCAATCCAGGTCTCTATTGTGCTCCAAATCCTCTAAAGCAGAGGTCCCCAACTCTGCAGCAGTCTGTGGCCTGTTAGGAACCTGACTGAACAGCAGGAGGTGAGCAGTGGGTGAGTGAGCCAAGCTTCATTTGTATTTACAGCCACTCCTTATTGTTGGCATTACTGCCTGAGCTCTGTCTTCTGTCAGATCAGCTTGGCATTAGATTCTCATAGGAACTCGAAACCTATTGTGAACTGCACATGTGAGGGATCTAGGTTACACGCTCCTTATGATAATCTAATGCCTGATGTTCTGAAGTGGAGCTGAGGTGGTGATGCTATATATTTCATTATATATTGCAGTGTAATAATAATAGAAATAAAGTACACAATAAATGTAATGTACTTGAATCATCCCCAAGCCATTCCCTCCCCCCTGGATTATGGAAAAGCTGTCTTCTGTACACTGGTCCCTGAAGCCAAAAAGGTTGGGGACTGCTGCTTTGAAGTCACCTAGAGTTTAGTTACAAATGTGCGCCAAAGTTCTGTCCAGAGCATGGGGACTGTGGATGGACCTACATCTGTACAGGTGATATACATTGACAGATTACAGCCTTGGCTCTTCATTGTCTAAGATTCCTTTAATTTCTGGCAGAGCTGTTGTCTTCCTTTGTTTTTTTCTGATTCCAATAGGATTCTTAAAATTTTGTGATTTGAATTGTAGCAATTAACGTCATCATGAAACATATTATCTTTACAAATAGACAAACAACCAAAAAAAAAAAAACCTACTAACTGGCTAATTTTAAAACTAAACCAAGTTTTTTCTTTTTTCAGGTAAAACTTGATAAAGAAATATTTGAGTCCCAGAAATATGACTCATCAAAGGATTGCTTATTGTTTATAGTAAAATGAGTAGTGTGGTAATATTTCACATATGCTATTTATTTTTAGTATATAACTAGATCTTATATTAAAATAATTATTTTTTCTTATGTTTTTTACCCAAAGCAATTCCCAAGTGAGACATAAAATCTTGTAATAAATAAAAATATATTTAACTCCTATTTTCTTTTTTTATTGTAAAAAACTTTTTGTTTGTCTCCTTTGTGTTATGAGAAGCAATCTGCTTAGAAATAAAAATAATCACTTTGGGATTCTAATCATGATGTGTTCACTAGACTTGCATTTGGATTCAAAGGCAGAACATCATGCCATTAGCTCTTCATGATAGGTCACTAGGGAGATTCTCACAACTGAAAAAGAAATGAGAAGAGATTACTCAAAGAAAAAAAAAACACTGATTTGTATGTTTCTGTTACAGCATAATACTATTAGGAGGATGCTAATCACCTAGAAAACTAACAAGTAGCAAAGCTAACAAATCTTGAAAAACTAACAAGACAAATGGAAAATAAATAAATAAAGTGGAAAACAGTAAATATGAAAAACTGAAGAAGGAAATACATCTTAGACAAAATACCCTGTGGAATAAACTCATAATCTTATTAATAACAAAGTTCCCCCTGTAACTCTTACAATTCAGAAATATATGCAAAAAAAAAAAAAAAAATGACCTGATTAAAAATTGGGCAAAGGACTTGAAGAGACATTTCTCCAAGGGAGATATATAAGTGGCCAATAAGCACACAAAAAATGCTTAAAGATCACCCATTATTAAGAAAATACAAAAGATAACCACAGTGAATAATACTTCTACACCCATTAGGTTTGCTGTTATTAAAACAAGAAAACAAAAAACCAGAAAATAAGTTTTGATGAGGATGTGGTGAAATTGGAAACCTTGTGCATTGGTAGTGGGATTGTAAGATGGCATAGTCACTGCAGAAAATGGTATGTGATTCCCCCCAAAATTAAACATAAAATTACCATATGATCCAGCAATTTGACTTCTTGGTAGACAACCAAAAGAATTGAAAGCAGACACTCAAACAGTTTCTTGTATACTCATGTTAATAGCAGTATTAAACATAATAGCCCCAAACTGGAAATAACCTAAGTATCCATCAAGACATGAGTGAATAAACAAAATGTGGTACATACATGGAGTGTTACATGTATGTCATATTAAATACAATGGAATATTATTCAGTCTTTAAAAAAATGGAAATTTTGACACCTGCTCAATGTGGCTGAATGTTGAAGACAGTTTAAATAAGCCAGTCTTAAGAGAACAAATATTGTATGATTCTACTTTGTATTAGGATTCTCTGAGAAGCAGAACCAATGGGATATGTATTTATATAGAAAGATATTTATTTTAAGGAATTGGTTCATGTGATTGTGGAGGCTTGGTGAGTCCAAAATCTGAGTAAGGATGACGGGTTAGAGACTCAGGAAAGAGTTGCAGTTTGTGTTCAAAGACCATCTGCTGGAAAACAAGGAAGAACCAATGTTGTAGATGAACTCCAAAGGCAGTCTGCTGGAGAATTCCTTCTTGCTCAGGGAGGTAACTTTTTCTGTTCTATTCAGCATTCAACTGATTGGATGAGGCCCACCCATATTATGGAGAACAATCTGCTTTACTCAAAGTCCACTGGCTTAAATGTAAATCTCACTCAAAAAGACCCTCACAGGAACATACAGAACAATGTTGGGCTAAACATCTGGACACTGTAGCCCAGTCAAGTTGACATAAACAATTAATCACCATCACTTATATGAGGTTCTTGGAGGAGCCAAATTCATAGAGACAGAAAGTAGAATCATGTTGTCAGGGACTGGGGTGAGGGAAAATGGGGAGTTAGTGTTTCATGGGTACAGAGTTTCAGTTGGAGAAGATGAGAACATTCTGGTGATGGATGGTGGTGATGGTTGCAAAGCAGTGTGAATGTACTTAATGTCACTATACACTTAAGTGAACTGTAAATTGTATGTATGTATATTTTACCATCTTAATAAAGAAGAAAGTGTTCTCTTACTGTATACCTGTTATATATTAGGGACTATTATATGTTTTCACTTATCTACACAACTAGAAGGATAGTATTTCCCTCAAATTTCATACTGGACAGAGCCACGGCCAACAGCTAATAATTAGTGGACCCTGTATTAGAAGCAAAGTCATTCTTCCCTTATTCAAGGCTCTTTTTATTTTACTTCATTGCTGTTTGAAAAGCCTTGCAACATACCAGCACATCCTAGAAAAGCACAGAGCAGAGTACATGATGAGTGGAGCCAGAGTTGGTACAGGCCTCTCTAGCTGTAGTGGAGCCAGGTGTGAGATCTCTGTTCCTCTGCCAGGACTATGGGTTACCAACTGTGATTCTAGGATTGCCCATATTAGAATCAATAAAGATCTTATCCAAAATACAAAATTTTGGCCCCAGCATGCCCTTCCAGAAATCTGAGTTTAACATTCTTGAGGGATTCTTAAGCACAGTGAAGTCTTAGACTCAATGCATTAGGAGTCAATGCAAGTTTTCCTACATAGATGTGACCCACAGAAGCAGCAATTAAGTGGGCTAAAGAATATATGGGTTCTTAGCAGTACATCCTTAGGGATTGTGATTTGTACAGTAGGGAAACATTCTTGTGAGAAAAATAATCCCATGGGTGAGCTGGAAATTTTGGTGAGTAAATTCAATTGCATACCCTACTTAGTTTAGCTTAACTTTTAAACTTAATTTAATTTAAACTCTTCTATGAGGGGGGACTCCAAAAAACCCAGAATTTACTTATAAAAAATTGTGTATTCTTACTTGTTTAAACTTCAGTTACCTTCAGAGTACTCTCCACTTGATGCAATACACCCATTAAGATGCTTTTTTCCACTGCTCAAAATAGTTTTTGAACTGATCGATTTGGATGTCTTTTAGTGCTTCTGCCATTTTTGTTTCACCTCTCCATGTTGGCAACATCTTTCCCTTTGGAGATTTTTTTTGTCTGGGGAAACAAAAAAGAGGTTGCTGGGGGTGAGATCAGGAGGGTGGGGCACAATGGTCATACTGTTTTTTGGTCAAAAACTGCTGAATACTCTGCATGGTGTGGGCAAGTTCACTTGTAAATCACTCATCATGAAATGGGCGAATGCAGCTAATAGCTGACTGATGCTGATGGGTTCCTTAAACTCTTACCTAAGGGGAAGGCTGTATGACAAGAAGCCCACCCTCCAAAAGATTTTTGGGGGGACTCCCCTCATATAGTATGACAGAGTGAAATAAGACACAGTTTAAGAACCCTTTTGGGGTTCACAGTCTAATTACAAAGACAGGCACATATACAACTAGCCATGTGATAATTGTAGCAAGAATAAATTAACCTGGGGATCATCAAGGAGAAAGTAAGTCAACAGTTCGATGTGGGTGGGACTCAGCAAATATTGCACTGACACAGTGACATTGATGGTTGAATGCAATTTTGCCATATGGAAAAGGGAAAAATGCCAAATTAAGAGTGGGATTCATGAGCCAAAATGCAGAGGGTTTTGCAGTCCACAAAAATGCTTTTGGACACTTTCTAAACTTTTAAATAATAACTTAAATTTTATGGGTTTAAAAATAAAGCTCAATTAGATGACTTAATAATTGGCAAAGTAGGAGCTGGTAGCCTAGTTTTTTTCAGGGAAAACACCAAGATGAAGAAGTGAGTTCACAAGATGAAGAAGTGAGTTTTGGCATTTGCAAATATTTCTAGCTAAGAAATTTCTAGACTAATGTTTCTCTGATGTGGGAAAAAGAGCTAAGAACAATGTCCAGAGGTCCCCTCGGAGATTTGTTCATGAGAACATTCTGGTGAGAACGCTAAATATGGAAAACGACAGTGAAAACGGGGGAAATTATCATTAATACATAATTATAATAAATTTAGCCAGTGCCATAGTAGTGTTTTCTGATCTGTATGACCCACCAGGTCCTGAGTTTGAAAATTGATATTTGTGAAAATTCTTTTGAGAACACATCTCTAATTTTATGAAGCCCTGGGAAATTAGAAGTCACTTCACAGAAGTTCACTTACCTTATTTGAGTCACAAATATATCTTTCCAATCTAAACTGTCACTCTCTGAGTAGGCAGATTTCAGTCAGGTGCCAGGGTATAATAGAGTACAAATAATTAAGATTAAATTGGGAACAGCTGAGAGACCTAACCCTCTTTAGGGTGTATTTGCATTTTAAAAATATCTCACATGAATCTAATGGGCTTTCACTGGAGAGATAATTGTCTAGGAGGAGGGATTGTTTTGAGAAAAGAAATCCCTCAACTCAGAACTATAGAAAAATGAAGTGAGGTCTTTGACAACTTTCCCTAAAAGGCCCCAACTCTACTGGAGTTAATATGTCTATGAGGAAATGAAAATTGAAGCTCACAGGAGGTTGTTTTCTGCTCAAAAGGAAACCTATAGGTATCGGCCTTTTCAGATTATCAGGGGACATTATTATATACGAAATAATAAGGAGCCTGAGAGGACACTGCTGGAATGTCTCAGTTCCAATGGTGAGACCATTTTGGATTTGCCCTAAATTTGTTCAGTTTTCAATGTTGATGTCTGATAAATTAATGCAAGCCAGGAAGCCTTTTGCATATATCTGGAGAGCAGACTTAGCAGGCAGGCCTATGGCTCTGTGGATTCAGCTGTGAGGCATTAGTAGTAGAAGGAATATAAAACAACTTCTTTCTGGCGATTTATTCTGAAGCAGAATTTCAAATGAGCACCATTACATATTCCTGAATATATTTTGCAGGACGTTGACATCTCTTACATCATCTAAATGACAGTAATCTGCATTTAACATTTTCTGAAAGTTCCAAAGAAGTCCCCTGGAAAAACTTTATTTGATTGTGCTGTTCTTAGATTGATTTTTGTTTGTATCATTCAAAATCTCTTTCCTCTTAAATTTCCAAGTTTTTCCACCCTCCACAATTATGAGTAGAATCTTGGGAATATCAAAAGAGAGATGTGGTGGCAGGTGTATTATGTGTGAGATTCTTTAGAGAGAGCTGTCTGAATGTGGCATGTCAAAGTGATTTTTCATGTGAGGAAAAGGTACAGCTGAGGAAGAAAAATATAGACTGGAGAGAGCTGGTAGCAACTCTCTCCCTCCATCCACCATAAATTACTGCATATCTCTCCTGCTTCCAGTGTCCTTTTCATTCAAACTGGTCTCTGCACAACTGCATGAAAGATTTTTCCAAAAATGCAAACATGATTAGGCCACTCTATTCTGTTTAGCAAGCTTTCCATTCACCCCTTCCTTTGCATGGGTTATTCACAAGGGGGCGGGGCACCTGGTACCTAAACATTGCCTCTTCTCACTTCTCAGAATGCAGGCTCTGGTGGGGCCAGGTTGCATGCAGAATCCTCCTGATCTCAGTCTTACCAGGAGTCCTGCCTTCCCCATGTCCTATGTTTTGGAATGTCTTCCTTGCCCTTGTTGGACAGATAAACCTCTACTTTTCCTTTCGAGCTCCAATGTGACATTCCCAATGTGGAGCTAGCAGGGACCTTGTTGTTCATGATGGCATTGTTGAAGGCTGGCCTGGTACTTGTCACAGAAGAAACTAGAGAAGTAAGTGATGGAAGAAGAAGATGCAGTCTTTTCTGGGGGCTCACCTGCCACAGTTAGCCCTCTTTGCTCCTGCTAAATTCATATTTGTATAAACTCTGTTAGCATTTACCACCCACAACTGCAGTTATCTGCTCATAACTCTATTCCCCAGAGGCTGTGAGCCCCTAACTGAAAGTGACTTGCCATATGAACCTATTTCCAGTGGTTGGTATAGGGCTCAGCACAAGGTTGGCTTGTAGTGAAAAATAAATGAAAGAATGAATGAGTAAAGAACCAGTGAATACATGAATGAACAATTTATATCCAGGATGAGTTGTAAGTAAAATGGCCAACTAGGTTGCAATTGATATATCATTTTTTAACTTCCTTTTAGAAACCAGCTTCTTTGTCAACTACTTTTCAAAATAACCTACTATCTATCTATTAGTACATATTTACTATGGACTAAATTGTACCCCCCCCCCCCCAAAATTCATAGGTTGAAGCCCTAACCCCCATTGTGATTGTAGTTAAAGATAGGGTCTTTAAGGAGGTAATTAAGCTTAAAGGAAGTCACAAGGGTGGGGCTCTAAACCAATATGACTGGCATCCTTAAAAGAAAGGAGGGATATGCACAGAAAAGAGGCCACATGAGGGTACAGTGAGAAGGTGGCCCTCTAGTAGCCAAGGAGAGTGGCCTCAGGAGGAAACAAATCCACAAACTCCTCAGTCTAGAATTCTAGTCTCCAGAGTTGGGACAAATAAATTTCTATTGAGTCACCTAGTCTGTGGTATTTTGATATGGCAGCCTGAACAGACTTGTAACTCTACCCAACAGGGTTTCCTTTTCTCTCTGGACTCTCCTGATCTTTTCATTTTACCATCATCAAAACTTAAATGATCTCAAATCCAGTTACCTCCTTATCTTACATATAGGAAAGCTAATGTCTAGAAAAAAACAACAACAAAACAAGCAATTCCTCTACCTCTAGCCTGGGCTCTCCTCCTCTATCTTCCTTCTCTGATATCTCTGCCTTCCAGTCCCTCAGGTCCTACAAGAGGTCAGGATTCCCAAACTGGTAAAATACTCAGAAGTGTCATTAGTTTAATATGCTCCATCTTCAGGATGATAGCTTCATTATAACAGGGACCTTCGATTTCTTGACATAGAGGGGTCTACAAGTAGATAGTCAATAAACACTATTTGAATATGAATAGTGGTGGGCTAGAAGGTTTGAATTTGGAAAAGAGTGTGGGGATGGATTTTGGTGGGAAAGATTAAAGCCAAGTTATAAAAAGTACATAACAGCAATTGTATTTTATAGTTTTGTGGTAAACATTCCCTGGATCCCAGGAAGTATGCTTGCAAAGGATGACTTCTGAAGCTTACATATCATACACACATATACTCACTCACAGCACGTGGCAGTAAAGATGGCCCCCTAAGTCCAGGTCATCCATGACTCTGGCTCTGAACTTGACAGGCACCTCATGCTTAAGAAGCAACTTGATTCTCCAAGTGACTTGAAAACAGCATCAGAGCAACTAGGCTCACAGGGTAATGAGAGAACACTCATTTCCATTTGCTGCAACATTCAATACACAACATTCAGACATTCATTTTTAAGTTTAAGTTCCTGAGCCTTTCTAAGCCTTTGAATATATGTGACTAAAACCATCTTCTCTGGGAGAAAAGTTTATGATTTTAAGAAAGTTGCCAAGATCTCTATCTCAAGCACACACCCGTCCACTACTGGCAAGTCTCATTTGTGTGCTTTGCTTTACTGTGCTTCACAGATATTGCATTTTTTTCTTAATACATTGAGGATTTGTAGTAACCCTGCACTAAGAAAATCTATTGGTGCTATTTTTACATCAGCATGTACTCAGTGTCTCTGTGTCACATTTTTATAATTCTTATAATATTTCAGACTTTTCAATTATTATTAGATTTGTTATGGTGATCTGTGATCTTTGATATTACTATTGAATTGTTTTGGGGCACCACAACCCACACACATGTAAGTCAGAGAACTTGTTTTTGAGCTGGAGTCTTGCTCTGTCGCCTAGACTGGAGTGCAGTGGCCGCTCCCGGTCACCGCAGCCTCGACCTGCTGGGCTCCGGCGATCCCTCCACCTCAGCCTTCCAAGTAGCTGGAACTACAGGCGCGTGCTACCATGCCCGGCTAGTTTTTTATTTATTGTAGAGATGCAGTCTCGCCAAGTTGCCCAGGTGGGTCTCGAACCCGCGGGCTCAGGCAATGTACTCACCTCAGCCTCCCAAAGGCACGGGATTACAGGCTGAGCCACTGAGCACGGCTAAGTCAGAGAACTTAATGAATAAATGTTGTGTGTGTTCTGACTGCCTCACTCGCATGCCCTTGCCACTCTCTCTCTTTCCTTGAGTCTCCCTATTTCACGAGACACAACAATATTGAAATAGGTCAAATAAAAAATCCTACACTGTCCTTTAAGCATTTAAGTGAAAGGAAGAGTTGTATGTATCTCACTTTAAATAAAAAGCTAGAAATGATTAAGCTTAGTGAGAAAGGCATATCAAAAGTCAAGATAGGTCTTTGCCCCAGTTAGACAAGTTGTGAATGCAAAAAAAAGTTCTTAGAGGAAATTAAAAATGCTGCTCCAGTGAACACATGAATGATAAGAAAGTAAAACAGGATTATTGCTGATATGAAGAAAGTTTGAGTGGTCTAGATACAAGATCAAACCAGCAACAGCATTCCCTTAAGCTAAAGCCTAATCCAGAGCAAGGCCCCAGCTTTCTTCAATTTTATGAAGGTTGAGAGAGGTGAGGAAGCTGCAGAGGAAAACTTGGAAGCTAGCAGAGGTTGGTTCATAATATTTAAGGAAAGAAGCCATCTTCAGAAGATAGAAATGCAAGGTGAAACAGTAAACGGCAAGTGCTGCTTTAGAAGTCATAGCAAGTTATCTAGAAATCTAACTAGGATTGTTGATGATGGTGGCTACACTAAGCACCAAATTTTTAATGTAGGAGGAACAAACTTATATCAGAAGATGCAAGATAGGACATTCATAGCCAGAGAGAAGAAGTCAATGGCTAGCTTCAAAGTTTCAAAGATCAGGCTGACTCTCTTGTGGGGAGAGTCAGCAACTGGTAAGTTTAATTTGAAGTCAATGCTCATTTAGCATTCTGAAAATCCTAGAGCCGTTTAAGAATTACACTAAATCTACCCTGCCTGTGCTCTATAAATGCAACAACCAAGCCTGGTTGACAGCACATCTGTTAGCAGCATGCTTTACTGAATCTTTTAAGCCTACTGCTAAGACCTACTGTTCAGAAAAAAAGAGTCTTTTCAAAGTATTACTGCTCACTGACAATGCATCTCATCACCCAAGAGCTCTGGTGAAGATGTAGAAGAGATTAATGTTGTTTTCATGCCTATTACTATCTATTATGCAGTCTATGGGTCAAGGAATAATTCTGACATTTAAGCCTTATTATTTAAGAAATACATTTTGAAGGGCTATAGCTGCCATAGGCAGTGATGTCTCTGATGGATCTGAGCAAAGTAAATTGAAAACCTTCTGGAAAGAATTCACCATTCGAAATGCCATTATGAAAATTTATGGTTTATGGGAGGAGGTTAAAATATCAACATTAACAGGAGTTTCAAAGAAGTTGATTCCAACCATCATGGATGACTTTGAGGGTTTCAAGACTTCAAGTGGAGGAAGGAAATGCAGATGTGGCAGAAATGGCAGGAGAACTAGAATTAGAAGTAGAGCCTGAATTTCTGCAATCTCATGATAATACTGAATGCATGAGGAGTTGCTGCTTATGGATAAGCAAAGGAAGTAGTTTCTTGAGATGAAAACTACTCCTGGTAAAGATGCTCTGAACATTGTTGAAATGGCAGTAAAGTAATTAGAATATCACATAAAATTAGTAGGTAGGAGCAAGGCTTGAGAGGGTTGACTACAACTTTTAAAGAAGTGCTACTGTGGACAGAATGCTATATGACAGCATCATATGTTACAGATAAATCTTTTGGAATAGTTAATCAATGCAGCAAACTTCATTGTTGTATCATTTTAAGAAATTGCCACAGCCACTCCAGCCTTCAACAGCCACCATCCTGATCAGTCAGCAGCCACCAATATCAAGGCAAGACCCTCCACCAGCAAAAAATTATGATTTGCTGCAGGATCAGAGGAGCATTAATAACACTTGGCAACAAAGTATTTTAAAATTAAGATATATACTTTTTTAGACAATGTTATTGCACACTTAATAGACTGTAGCCTAGTATAAACATAAATTTTTTATGCACTGTGAAACAAAAAATTTGTAAGACTCACTTCATTGCGATATTTGCTTTATAGTGGTGGTCTGGGACTGAACCCCAATATTTTCAAGGCATGCTTGTATTTATCTCAACTGGAAAAAGTCACAGGAAGAGTATGCTCTACAGGTGCAAAGCTAACCTCTGCCTTTTTCCTATTCAAATCCCCTCCAGGTCATACACAATTTATTCTGGAAATTGATGCTACCATCTACCCAGTTGTCCTCTGCACCCTCCTTCCTCCATCTAAATGGTTCTTAGACTTGGTGGTAATTGATTTTCCTGCTACTTCTGTGACATCCCTATTCTTACTGCCTCAGTTCAGACCAGCTTCCCATCACCTACCACCCTAACTCTGCCTCTTGACATTTCTCCTCCCCATACCTATCCTCCATTCCAACTGGGGCACTGAGAAAATTTTGCTCCTGGTCCACAACTTTAATCTTGGCTCTCTCTACTCCTGTTTCCCAATGTGGCCATGATGGACTTTCTAAAATGCTAATATTATTATGCTGTAGTCTTTATATGAAACTCTTCAGGGTTTCCTATTACCCTCAGGGTGGGGTAAAGACTTGTCAAAGTGGTTATGAAGGCTTTCAGGGGCAGAACTAAAAACTGAGTTTCCCCTCTATGTAATCGAACCCTTTGCATCTGGGTTAATATTTTAGTCATGAGGATGATCCTTTTATGGCTCTCCTTGCCTCTGTACAATCCCCTCTTTATCTGAAATACTCCTCCTTTTCACCTGATACCCACTTGTGCTTTCAAGGCTTAGCTCAGCCGGGCTCAATGGCTCAGCCTGTAATCCCATGCCTTGGGAGGCTGAGGTGAGTGGATTGCCTGAGCCC
>NW_007251515.1:0-3260 GCF_000164805.1 Carlito syrichta
GCAATCTTCCTTTTATGAGTCCTAAGTCCCAAAACTACAAGACATCTTCCTAAGTGGTAACCATGAATCATATTTTTGAAGTAGGAATCTGGGTAATGGGAGTCCTCACATACAGGAAACTTCACTGCCTGTTGCTAAGTAAGAATACGGAATCTGCATTACTCGGGTCCTCAATCCCAAAGAGCTTAAACGTCATCTTGCTATGGGCTAAACACGAATCATGGTGGTTTCAAGCATTTATCTGGAAAATGGAGTCTTATTCACAGGCAACTACATGAGCTTTTGATAAGAAAGAAAAAGGAATCTGGGTTACACAAGTCCTGAATCCCAAAATTCTACAGAGCATCTTGGAATGTTCTAAAAAGAATCAGAGTTTCGAAGCAGGATGTATCTAATGAGAGTCCTAATATACAGGAAAATACACAGCCCCTTGCCAAGGAAGAAAAGAATCGGGGTTATAGCAGTCCTCATTCATTAAAAACAACAGGCCATGTGCTGTGGGCCACACAAGAATCAGGGTTTAGAAGCTGGAATATAGGTAATAGCAGTCCTCATATGCAGAATCTACATGATCTCTTGCTAAGGAGAACTAAGATACATCTTTTACACAGTTCCACCGTCACAAAATCTACATGACATCTTGCTAATGGCAAAACAAGAATCAGGGTTTCCAAACAGGATTCTGGGGAAAGAGAGTCCTCATATACAGGAAATTACACGGCCCCTTGGTAAAGAAGAATAAGGAATCTGTGATAAACTAGTCCACAATCCGAAAAATCCTCAGGGCTTCTTGCTGGGGTATAAACAAGAATCAAGCCTCGAGCTGTTCTCATGTTTCAGAGATATTTGGCTTGTGGGTATTATGAATCAGTCATTTCAGGACTCCAGCAACATTCTGGTCCTCCTGAGATTTGTAATCGTGTATCTGGTAGTACAAATCCCTTACGTTCCTCGGGACAATTAAGGCCACATTCCCGAAAAAAATGTATCATTTTGCCATATTTGGATGTAACTTTGGTCTTGAGATGAACTTGGTAATCCTTAAATTTCCGTTTGGACTTTATTTGTAGAGGAGACGAGGGATTTGCAGGTGCCAAATATTTAGTACGGATTATTAAAATGTAACCAGGATCCATGGTTTCCACGTCCCTAGGAAATATCTAGGTATCTGCATTTTTGTACACAGTGTTTTGGAATTCACATGGACAGGGAAATAAAGGCCATCTTGCTGAGAACGGAAAGGGAATCCGGTTCTTGGAGTTCTCAATCGCCTAAATCTACAAAGTCTCTTGATAAGGTTTAATAAGCAATCTGGGCTTCTATGTCGCCATATTTTTAGTGTGTCTTTTGCAAAGGGACCAGTAATCTTGGGTTGCAATTACTAAAGTGCTTTATAGGAGTCTTTATCTTGATATCCAAGCAACCGGAATTCTAGGTCACCAGGAAATATCATTGTGTCTTGATGAGAATGAAGCATGAATTTCAGTAATGGGAGCCCTCCTATACATAACACTACACGATCTGTTGATACGCAAGAATAAGGAATCTTGCTTACCCGAGTCCTCCATCCCAAAAAGCTACAGAGCATCTTGCTAAGAGGTAACCAACATTTAGGTTTTGGGAGTAGGAATGTGGATAATGGCAGTCCTCATTTACAAAAAACTGCACTGTGTATTGCTAAAGGAGAGTAAGGAATCATGTTTACACGTGTCCTCCATCCCCCAAAAAAACTTCAGGGTGTCTTGCTAAGGGCTAAACACAAATTTGCGTTTTTGAAGCATAAACTACGAAATTAAATCCGCTTATACAGGCAACTGCACTGACTTTTCCTGTAAAGAATAAGGAATCTGGGTGACATGTTTCTCAATCCCCTAAAAATACACGGCGTCTTCCTAAGATCTAAACAAGAATCACGCATATATCTGTGAACAGGAGTACTCATATACAGGCAAATGCACGGCTGTTGCTAAATATAAGGAATCTGTGTTATACGAGTCCTCAGTCCTGAAAATCTAAAGGGCATCTTGCTGAGGGCTAAAGAAGAATCAGGGTTTCGAGGCATGAATGTGGGTAATAGCAATCCTCATATAAAGGAAACTACATGGCCTCTTGCTAAGAAAAAGAAGAAATCTCTTTTCCATGGTTCGTCTATCAAAAAATTAACATGACGTCTTACTAAGGGCCTAACGTGAATCAGGGTTTCGAAACAGGAATCTAGGGAAAGAGAGTCCACACATACATGAATCTACACGGCCTCCAAATAAGTACGAATAAAGAATCTTTGCTGTAGGTGTCCCCAATCCAAAGAATTCCCAAGTTGTCTGCTATGTGATAAGCATGAAACAGAGCTTCGAACTTCCCAAAAGTTTTGGAGCAATTTAGCATGCCGATATTATGAATCGGTCATTGCAGGCCTGAGGCAACATTCTGGTCCTCTTAAAAGTTGTAAACGGGTATTGGGCACTCCAAGTCCGTTATGTTCCTCAGAAAAACCTAGGCCAGATTCCAGGGCAAAAAAAATCTTCTTGCCATATTTGGATGTATCTCTGGTATTAAGGTGAACCCTGTAATCCTTCCCCTTTTGTGTCTCTTTTTATTTTGATACAGGACAAGGGTTTTGCAGTTGGAAAGGTTTAGTACGTATTTTTAAAGGTAAACAGGAATCATAGAATCCACGTCCCTAGGAAACTGCTAGGCATCTGTCTTTTGATATACAGAGTTTGGAATCCACATCAACAGGAAAAATCTGGTCATCTTACTGAGAACGGAAAGGAAATCTGGTTCTAGGATTTCTCATTTTCCGGAATATACAGGGCCTCTAGATAATCTGCAATGTGGGCTTCTGGATACCTACATTTTCAGAGCTACTTGCTCCGTGGATACGCTAAATCTGTCATTACAGATCCTCAGGAATATTCTGGTTCTCTTGTTAGTTGTAATCAACGCTCTGTCCCTACAAATCCTTTTGTTTCCTAAGAACATCTACGACCATAATCATATTCCCCAGAATCAAAAGGTATATTGGTACAAAATTCATCGAATCTGGTGACCTCAAATTACAGAAAATTCTTGTGGGACGGCAGGTCGGAATTGGGATTTTGGTGTTGGAAGATTCCACATTTTTGGGAGGTCTTGTGAAGGGGAACTAGGAATCTTGGATTCCAGTGCCCAAAGAACATTATGGACGTCTTTCTCTTGATATCCAAAAAACTGGAATTCTCGGTCACCAGGAACTGTCTCGTCATCCTGAGGAGGAAGAA
>NW_007251515.1:3811-5443 GCF_000164805.1 Carlito syrichta
CGAAACTTCACTGCCTATTGCTAAGTAAGAATAAGCAATCTGCATTACTTGTGTCCTCAATCCCCAAATATCTTCAGGTTGTGTTGCTATGGGCTAAACACGAATCATGGTGTTTTCGAGCATGAATCAGGGAAATGGAGTCCTTATTTACAGGGAACTACATGACCTTTTGCTAAGAAAGAATAAGGAATCTGAGTTACACGAGTCCTCAGTCCCAAACATCTGCAGAGCATCTTGTAATGTGCTAAAAGGGAAACAGAGTTTGGAAGCAGGATGTATCTAATGAGAGACATAATATACAGGAAAATACACAGCCCCTTGCCAAGGAAGAAAAAGAATCCAGGTTATAGCATACCTCAGTCAGGAACTCAACAGGTCATCTGCTGTGGTCTAAACAAGAATCAAGGTTTAGAAGCTGGAACATAGGTGATAGCAATCCTCATATGCAGAATCTATATGATCTCTAGCTAAGGAGAACTCAGAAACCTCTTTTACATGGTTCCTCCAACACAATATCTACATGACATCTTGCTAATTGCAAAACAAGGATCAGGGTTTCCAAACCGGATTTGGGGAAAGGGACCCCTCACATACAGGACATTACACGGCCCCTCACTAAGGAAGAATAAGGAATCTGTGATACAAGTCCACAATTCAAAAATTCTCAGGTTGTCATGGTGCGGGAATAAACAAAGAATCAAGGCTTCGAGCTCGTCTCATATTTCGGAGTTATTTGGCTTGTGGTTATTATGAATCAGTCATTTCAGGACTCCAGCAACATTCTGGTCCTCTTGAGAGTTGTAATCGGGTATCTGATAGTTCAAGTCCCTTAGGTTCCTCGAGACAATTAAGGCCAGTTTCCTGGAAAAAAGTATCATATTACCGTATTTGGATGTAATTTTGGTCTTAAGATAAACTTGTTAATCCTTAAATTTCCATTTGTACTTTTTTTGGAGAAGGGCCGAGGGTTTTGCAGTTGCCAAATATTTAGTACGAATTATTAAAATGTAAACAGGATTCATGGAATCCACGTCCCTAGGAAACATCTGGGCATCTACATTTTGTATACAGACTTTTGGAATCCACATGGACAGGGAAAATCAGGGCATCTTGCTGAGAACGGAAAGGGAATCCGGTTCATGGAGTTATCAATCGCCTGAATCTACACGGTCTCTTGATAAGGTTTAAACAGCAATCTGGGCATCTATGTCGCCATATATTTAGTGTGTCTTTTGAAAACGGACCAGGAATCTTGGGTTCCAATTCCTCAAGAACTTTATGCGAGTCTTTCTCTTGATATCAAAGCAACTGGAATTCTAGGTCACCAGGAAATATCTTTGCGTCTTGCTGACAATGAAGCATGAATTTCAGTAATGGGAGTCCTCATATACAGAACACTACACGATCTGTTTCTACGCAAGAAAAGGTATCTTGCTTACACGAGTCCTCCATCCCAAAAACCTACAGAGCATGTTGCTAAGAGGTAACCAACATTCAGGTTTTGGGAGTAGGAACGTGGATAATGGCAGTACTCATATACTGGAAACTGCACTGCGTATTGCTAAAGGAGAATAAGGAATCATGTTTACACGTGTCCTCCATCCACCAAAAAACTACAGGGTGTCTTCCTAA
>NW_007251516.1:0-1131 GCF_000164805.1 Carlito syrichta
TCAGATTCATGCTCGAAAACACCATGATTCGTGTTTATCCCATAGCAAGATGACTGAAGTTTTTTGGGGATTGAGGTCATGAGTAACGCGGATTCTTTATCTTCTTAGCAATAGGCAGTGAAGTTTCCTGTATGTGAGGATTCCAATTACCCAGATTCATACTTCAAAAACGTGATTCGTGGTTATGTCTTAGGAAGACAGCCTGTAGTTTTTGGGATTGAGGACTCATATAAGGAAGATTCCTTATACTTCCTTAGCAATATGCCATATAGTTTCCTGTATATGACGACCTCCATTACCCAACTTACTGCTTCACTCTGCAGGATGCCAAGACAGTTCCTGGAGACCGAGAATTCCAGTTTTTTGGATATCAAGAGAAAGACGACCATAATGTTGTTTGGGAACTGGAACCCAAGATTCCTGGTTCCCCTTCACAAGACCTCCCCCAAAATGTGGAATCTTCCAAACCCAACATCCCAATTCCTACCTGCCCACCCACAAGAATTTTCTGTACTTTGAGGTTACCTGAACCGAGGAATTTTGTAAAAATGGACCTTTGTTTCTGGGGAATATGATTATGGTCGTAGATATTCCCAGGAAACAAAAGGATTTGTTGGACCAGTACTTTATTACAACTAACAAGATGACAAGAAATTTCCTGTGCAATCTGTAATAACAGATTTAATGTATCCACGGAGAAAGTAGCTCTGAAAAATGTAGGGACCCAGAAGCCCAGATTGCTGATTAAACCTTATCAAGAGGCCCTGAATATTCTGGTTAATGAGAACCCCTAGAACTAGATTTCCTTTTGGTTCTCAGCTGATGCCCTGATTTTCCCTGTCGATGTGGATTCCAAACTCTGTATACAAAAAGACAGATGCCCAGAAGTTTCCTAGGGACGTGGAATTCATGATTCCTGGTTACTTTTAAAAATACATACTAAATATTTGGCAACTGTAAACCCCTTGTCCCCTCTCACAATAAGAAGAGAAACACAAGGAGATGGATTACAGGGTTCACCTTAAGAAAAGAGTTACATCCACATATGGCAAGAAGATTCCATTTGTCCTGAAATCTGGTCTTAGTTGTTCCGAGGACCCTAACTGAATTGGAGTGCCCAATAGCCATTTA
>NW_007251516.1:2584-6222 GCF_000164805.1 Carlito syrichta
TTTAAGGATTACCAAGTTCATCTTGAGACCAATGTTATATCCAAACACGGGAATATGATACTTTTTTTCCGGAAATCTGGCCTTAATTGTCCCGAGGAACTTAAGGGATTTGTACTACCAGATACGCGATTACAACTCTCAAGAGGACCAGAATGTTTCTGGAGTCCTGAAATGACTGATTCATAATACCCACAAGCCAAATATCTTTGAAAAATGAGACGAGCTCGAAGCGTTGATTGTTGTTTATACCGCAGCAAGACACCCTGAGAATTTTTCGGATTGTGGACTACTGTATCACAGATTCCTTATTCTTCTTTACCAAGGGGCCATGTAATGTCCTGTATATGAGGACTCCCTTTCCCCAGAATCCTGTTTAGAAACACTGATTCTTGTTTTGGCATTAGCAAGATGTCACGTAGGTATTGTGACGGAGGAGCCATGTAAAAGAGCTTTCTTAGTTCTCCTTAGCTAAAGATCATGTAGATTCTGCATATGAGGACTTCTATTACCTATGTTCCAACTTATAAACCCTGATTCTAGTTTAGCCCACAGCAGATGGCATGTTGATTTTAAGGACTGAAGACTGTTATAATTCCGATTCTTTTTCTTCCTGGGCAAGTGGCTGTCTATTTTCCGGTATATTCGGACTCTCATTAGATACATCCTGCTTATAAATTCTGATTCTTTGTGGAACATTCCAAGATGCTCTGTAGATATTTAGGATTGAGGACTCGTGTAACCAAGATTCCTTATTCTTTCTAGGCAAAAGGTCATGTAGTTGCCTGTAAATAAGGACTCTATTTACCAGATTCATGCTCGAAAACACCATGAATCGTGTGTAGCCCAGAGCAAGATGACCTTAAGCTTTTTTGGGATTGAGGACCCGAGTGACGCAGATTCCTTATTCTTACTTAGCAACAGGCAGTGAAGTTTCCTTTACGTGAGGACTCCCATTACCCAGATTCCTATTTCAAAAACCTGATTCGTGGTTACGTCTTAGGAAAACGGCATGTAGTTTTTGGGATTGAGGACTCATATAAGGAAGATACCTTATACTTCATTAGCAATATGACGTGCAATTTCCTGTATATGACGACCTTCATTACCCAGCTTCCTGCTTCACACTGCAGGATGCCAAGACAGTTCCTGGTGACCGAGAATTTCAGTTTCTTGGATATCAAGAGAAAGATGTCCATAATGTTCTTTGGGAACTGGAATCCAAGATTCCTGGTTCCTCTTCACAAGTCCTCCCCAAAATGTGGAGCATTCCAAACCCAAAACCCCAATCCCTACCTGCCCACTCACAAGAATTTTCTGTACTTTGAGGTCACCTGAATCGAGGAATTTTGTACCAACATTCCTTTTGATTCTGGGGAATATGATTATGGTTGTTGATGGTCCCAGGAAAGAATAGGATTTCTAGGGCCAAATCCTTGATTACAACTACCAAGAGGACCAGAATGATTCTGAGGATGTGTAATGACAAATTTAGCGTATCCACAGAGCAAGTAGCTATGAAAATTTAGGGAACCAGAAGCCCAGATTGCTCATTAAACCTTATCAAGAGGCCCTGTAGATTCCGGAAAATGAGAACTCCTACAACCGGATTTCCTTTTAATTCTCAGTAAGATGCCCTGATTTTTCCTGTCGATTTGGTTTTCAGATTCAGTATATCAAAAGACAGGTGCTCAGAAGTTTAATAGTTTCATGGATTCCATGATTCCTGGTTGCCATTATCAGTATGTAGTAAACATTTGGCAAGTGCAAAACGCTCGTCCCTTCTCAAAATATAAAGGGACACAGAAGGGGAAGGATTACATGGTTCAGTTTAAAACCAGAGTTACATCTTATTATGGCAAGAAGATTCTTTTTGTCCTGGAATCTGGCCTTAGTTGTTCTGAGGAACCTAATGGACTTGGAGTGCCCAATATCATTTACAACTTTTAAGAGGACCAGAATGTTCCTAGAGTCCTGAAATGGCTGATTCATAATATCCAAATGCTAAATATCTCTGAAACATTTGGGGAGCTTAAAGATCTGTTTCTTCTGTATCCCATAGCAGATAACCTGGGAATTTTCTGAATTGAGGATGGGTACAACAATGATTCTTTCTTCGTACTTAATTGAAGGTCATGTAGTGTCCTGTATGTGAGGACTCTCTTACCCTTGATTCCTGTTTCGAAACCCTGATTCGCGTTTAGCCCATAGTACGAAGTCGTGTACATTTTTTGATAGAGGAACCGTGGAAAACAGATTTCTTCTCTTTTATTGGCAAGAGGACATGTCTTTTCCTGTATATAAGTATTGCTATTACTCATATTCATGCCTGAATCCCTGATTCTTCTTTAGCCATCAGCAAGATACCCTGTAGATTTTCATGTCTGAGGACTCGTATAACCCGGATTCCTTATTTTTAGCAAGAGACGTGCAGTTACCTGTATATGAGATACTCCTGTTCACAGATACATGAGTCGAAAGCTTGATTCTTGTTTAGATCTTAGGAAGACGCTGTATTTTTTTTGGAGATTGAGAAAACATGTCACCCACATTCCTTATTCTTTCTTAGGAAAAGTACTGCATTTGCCTGTATATGAGGATTTCATTTCCCTAGTTTAAGCTTCAAAAACCCAAAGTCGTATTTAGCACTTACCAAGAGACCCTTCAGTTTTACTGGGATGGAGGACACTTGTTAACCAGATTCTTTATTCTCTTTTATCAATAGACAGTGCAGATTCCTGTATTTGAGGACTCCCATAATTCAGATTCCTACTCCCAAAACCTGAATGGTGGTTATCTCTTAACAAGATGGATCTGTAGGTTTTTGGGATGGAGGCCTCGTGTAACCAAGATTCCTTATTCTTCCATAGCAACTGGTCGTGTATTGTTCTGTATATGAGGACTCTCATTACTGAAATTCCTGCTTCATTCTCAGCAAGACGCAAAGATATTTCCTGGTGACTTAGAATTCCAGTTGCTTGGATATCAAGAGAAAGACTCCCATAAAGTTCTTCAGGAATTGGAACCCAAGATTCCTGGTCCCTTTTTAAAAGACACACTAAAAATGTGGCGAAATAGAAGCCCAGATTGCTGATTAAACCTTTTCAAGTGTCTTCGTAGATTTAGGCGATTGAGAATTCCAAGAACTGGATTCCTCTTCCATTATCACCAAGATGCACTGAATTTCCTTGTTCATGAGGATTTTAAAACTCTGTGTACAAAAATGCAGATGCCCAGATGTTTCCTAGGCACATGGAATCCATGGATCCTGGTTACATTTTAAAAATTCATACTAAATATTTGGCAACTGCAAAACCCTCGGCCCCTCTACAAATAAAGTACAAAGGGAAATGTAAGGATTACCAAATTCATCTTAAGACCAAAGTTACATCCAAATACGGCCATATGATACATTTTTTCCGGGAATCTGGCCTTAATTGTCCCGAGGAACTTAAGGGATTTGTACTACCAGATACTCAATTGCAACTCACAAGAAGACCAGAATGTTGCTGGAGTCCTGAAATGACTGATTCATAATACCCACAAGTCAAATATCTCAGAAACATGAGATGAGCTCGAAGCCTTGATTCTTGTTTATACCGCAACAAGACACCCCGAGAATTTTTCGGATTGTGGACTAG
>NW_007251517.1:0-1394 GCF_000164805.1 Carlito syrichta
GATCCTTTGGTAGTAAGTAACCCCCTTTCCTTCCATATGGCTGAGTGGGAGATGAGAATGAGGAAAACATATTTGGAGTCAGTGTAGAGTGAGAGGGAGTGTCCAGTCACTAACTGGAATGCTTGAGTGGCAGCTATAAGTTCTGCCTGTTGGTTAGTGGTGCCTGGCGGGAGAGGTTTTGCCTCAATGACGTGTGTAATAGAGGTGATGGCGTATCCCACAACCTGGGCCACATTGTGTAGGAAGGAGCTGCCATCAGTGAAACAGGTATAGGAGGGGGAGGGTAAAGGGCCTTCCTGGATGTGAACCAGGCAAGGGAGAAGAGCCTCTACAGTTTCGACACAGTCATGGGTTAGTGGGGCTGTGGGAGAAGGGAGTAATGTGGCTGGGTTTAGGGGTGCGCAAATTTGAAAGGATATGGAGGGATCTTATAAAAAGAAGACAAGGAGCGATAGGACCTGACTGGGGGGTAGCGTTTGAAGGCCTTTGTAGCTTAGGAGGTGCTGCAGATGGTGGGGGGAGGTTATGGTAATAGGGGCCCCAAAGGTGAGTTTTTTGGATGTGCACACCAGCATGTGGGTAACAGACAGTGCTCGCAGACATGGGGCCCAGCCCTGGATGGTGTGGTCTAACTACTTTGAGAGATAGGCCACTGGGGCAAACGTCTGTCCACAAAGCTGCCTTAGGACTCCCAAGGCCACCCCTTTGTTTTCGTGCACATATAAGATGAAAGGTCAGTGTATATCTGGCAGATGGAGAGCAGGGGCCCTCATGAGGGCTAGCTGAAGGGCAATAAAAGGTTGTTTGATGGAGGAGGGTGTTAGGAGTGGCTCATTGGGGTCTCCCTTTATGAGAGTATAGAGTGACTTTGCAAGTAGGGCAAAGTTGGGAATCCATGCCCGAAAGTATCCAGCCAGCCCCCAAAATGATTGGATTTCCTCTTTAGTCTTGGGTATATGTAGGGATTGGATTAGGGCTTTTCAGTCTGTTGTTATGGCCTTTTTATTGGTGTGAGATAGCTACCCCCAGATATGTGACTTGTCGGGCCGTGTTATCTGCCCTGAAGTTTCCCTGAGTTATGAATGAGGAGTCAGGCTGGTGGGACTTGCAGTGAGAAATGTCAATGTTCTTGGGAAGTAGAGAGATGGTGAGAAGATTGGAGATTAGTTTAGCATTAACTACTGCTGATTCAACTACTGGCGGGCAGTTGGACTTTTTGAGGGGATACCCGATATCCCTTTTCTGCTAGAAAGTTAAGGGTGAGTGCAGTGTCCATTTGAGAATCAGCTAAGGAAGGGCTACACAGGAGGAGGTCATCCACATACTGAATAAGGGTGGATTTGGTAAGTGAGAGGGACTTAAGATCTGCTGTTAAGGTTTGACCGAACAGGTGG
>NW_007251517.1:2064-3450 GCF_000164805.1 Carlito syrichta
AGGGATTTTTGAGCTGAATGTGAACTGGGGGGCAGTGTGCTAAGGAGGGGGAGTTCACGTTCCATACTTGGGGATTTACTATAGAAGAGGGTAAAGGAGGAAGTGAGTCCATTGGGGACTCTTTAGTAGTGAGGAGGGCCAAAAATGAGGTTGTGGGAGATAGCTTGGAAAGGGCTACACTTGGGTTAAAGGTGATGGATGCCTGGAATTTGGCTGGAATGTCTCTGACCATAAGAGGTACAGAACATTGAGACCGTACCAAAAAGGAATGAGTGAAGGGGACATTTGCAAAAATGCACGTAACTGTGAGAGTTATGCGTGGAGTGATGGACTGGTCCCCTACCCTGACTATAGGGGACTTAGATGGGGAAGTTGGGCCCCAAAATTCTCGTATGATGGAAAGGGTGGCTCCGGTGTCCAGGAGAAAATGGATGGGGCACCCGTCAACCGTTATAGTGACCCTGGGCTCCCAACGATTTGAGATTTGTGTCGGGCAGGGAGACCCCAGGCCCCATCATTCTAAGGTTGCTGCCATACCCAATAGGTCTAAAGCAGGGTTGGGGACTGACCCAGTCCCTATTTGGGGACTGGGGCAGTCTGTTGCCCAATGTCCTGCCTGACTGCACTTGGTACATGGCTTTTGGGGCACTCTGGGGTTGGGACACCCTCGTGCCCAATGTCCTGGTTGCCCACACTTGAAGCAGGGTCCTGGTGGTTGTCGCTGGGTTCGGGCATTGCCACCACCTTGGGTGACACTGGAGGAACCCTTAGCTCCCTGGAGGGCCTGGGCCAGCATCTGATACTTATGTCTTTTTGCCTTTTCATCCCGGTTGTGGAACACCTTAAAGGCAGCTTCTAAGACATCATGTTGGGGAGTGAGGGGGCCTCTATCAAGCTTTTTTAGTTTTGCCCTAATGCCCGGATAGCTTTGGGAGAAAAAATACGTCATTAGGAGTTGCCGGCCATCAGGGGAGTCCGGATCTATGTGGGTATACTGTTGAAGTGTCCTAGTGAGTCGACTGAGAAAGTTAGAGGTATTCTCATCTTTGTCCTGAATAACTTCCTGAAGTTTTTCAAAGTTAACTGCTTTTTGTGCAGCCCTACGCAGCCCAGAAAGGAGGCAATAGAGAAGCAATTCCTGGACTCGATGCCAGCAGGAGAGTTACAGTCCCAGACCAGATCCTGGTCTGGGACAGCCACTGCACCAAGGGGTTGAGCTGGGGTGGTTTGGTGAATTTCATCTGTGTATGTTCTAGCCTGTTCCCAGACTCTCCTACGTTCCTCCAGAAGCAGGGTGTTGGAAAGGATTAGGTATATATCATGAAAAGTGAGGCTATAGGACTGGATGAGGTATTGAAACTCCTTAATGTAGGTGGCAGGATTAGT
>NW_007251518.1:0-938 GCF_000164805.1 Carlito syrichta
GTACTACCAGATACACGATTACAACTCTCAGGAGGACCAGAATGGTGCTGGAGTCCTGAAATGACTGATTCATAATACCCACAAGCCAAATATCTCTGAAACATGAGACGAGCTCAAGCCTTGATTCTTGTTTATACCCCAGCAAGAAGCCCTGAAGATTTTTCGGATTGTGGACTAGTTTATCATAGATTCCTTATTCTTCTTACCGAGGGGCCGTGTAATGTCCTGTATATGAGGACTCTCTTTCCCCAGAATCCTGTTTGGAAACCCTGATTCTTGTTTTGCCATTATCAAGATGTCATGTAGATATTGTGACTGAGGAACCATGTAAAAGACATATCTTAGTTCTCCATAGTAAGAGATCATGTAGATTCTGCATATGAGGACTGCTATTACCTATATTCCAGCTTCTAAACCCTGATTCTTGTGTGGCCCACAGCACATGGCCTGTTGTTTTCAATGAATGAGGACTGCTATAACCCCGATTATTTTTCTTCCTTGGCAAGGGGCTGTGTATTTTCCTGTATATTAGGACTCTCATTAGATACATCCTGCGTCAAAACTCTGATATTTTTGGAACATTCCAAGATGGTCTGTAGAATTTTGGGATTCAGGACTTGTGTAACACAGATTCCTTATTCTTTCTTATCAAAAGGTCATGTAGTTGCCTGTAAATAAGACTCCATTTTCCAGATAAATGCTTGAAACCACCATGATTCGTGTTTAGCCCATAGCAACATGACGTTTAAGCTCTTTGGGATTGAGGACCCGAGTAATGCAGATTCCATATTCTTACTTAGCAACAGGCAGTGAAGTTTCCTGTATGTGAGGACTCCCATTACCCAGATTCCTACTTCAAAATCTGATTCATGGTTAACACTTATGAAGATGTCCTGTAGTTTTGGACTTAGGACTCATAAAAGGAAGATTGCTTATAC
>NW_007251518.1:983-10651 GCF_000164805.1 Carlito syrichta
ACCTCCATTACCCAGCTTCCTGCTTCACTCTGCAGGATGCCAAGACAATTCGTGTAGACAAAGAATTCCAGTTTTTTAGATACCAAGAGAAAGACGTCCATAAGGTTCTTTGGGAACTGGAATCCCAGATTCCTGTTTCGCCTTCACAAGACCTCCCCAAAATGTGGAATATTCCAAACCCAAACCCAAATTCCTACCAGTCCACCCACAAGAATTTTCTGTACTTTGAGGTACACCTGAATCGAGGAATTTTGTACCAATATACCTTGTGATTCAGGGGAATATAATTATGGTCGTAGATGGTCCCAGGAAACAAAAGGATTTCTAGGACCAAATCCTTGATTACACCTAACAAGAGGACCAGAAAGATCCTGAGGATCTGTTATGACAGATTTAGTGTATCCACGGAGCAAGTAGCTCTGAAAATGTAGGGACCCAGAAGCCCAGATTGCTGATTAAACCTTATCAAGAGGCCCTGTAGATTCCAGAAATGAGAACTCCTAGAACCGGATTGCATTTTAATTCTCAGTAAGATGCCCTGATTTTTCCTGTCGGTTTGTATTGCAAATTCAGTATATCAAAAGACAGAGACCCAGAAGTTTCCTACGCTCCTGAATTCCATAATTGCTGGTTACCATTAAAAGTACGTAGTAAACAATTTGCAAGTGCAAAACCCTTGTCCGGTCTCAAAATAAAAAGAGACACGGAAGGGGAAGGATTACAGATTTCACGTTAAGACCAGAGTTACATCTAAATATGGAAAGAAGATTCTTTTTTTCCTGCAATCTGGCCGTAGTTGTTCTGAGGTACCTAATGGACATAGAGTGCCCAATAACCGTTTACTACTTTTTAGAGTTCCAGAATGTTGCTGGAGTCCTGAAATGACCGATTCATAATATCTGCATGCTAAATTGCTTCAAAACAATTGGGGAGCTCGAAGCTCTGTTTCATGATTGTCCCATAGCAGACATCTTGAGAATTTTTTGGATTGGGTACGCGTACAGCACAGATTCTTTATTCGTACTTAGTTGGAGGCCTTCTAGAGTCCTGTATGTGTGGATTCTCTCTCCCTAGATTCCTGTTTCGAAACCCTGATTCTTGTTTAGCATTTAATAAGACACCTTGTAGATTTTTTGATAGATGAACCGTGGAAAAGTGAATATTTTTTTCTTAGTAAGAGGCCATGTAGTTTCCTTCATATGAGGATTGCTATTACCCACATACCTGCCTCGAAACCCTGATTCTTCTTTAGGCATCAGCAAGATGTCCTGTAGATTTTCAGGACTGAGGACTCGTATAACACAGATTCCTTATATTTAGCAACAGCCATGCATTTGCCTGTATATGAGTACTCCTGTTCACACATACATGCGTCAAAAACTTGATTCTTGTTTAGATCTTAGGAAGACACCGTGTACTTTTAGGGGATTGAGAAAACATGTCACCCAGATTCCTTATTCTTTCTTAGGAAACATCAGTCTAGTTGCCTGTATATGAGTATTTAATTTCCTAGGTTATGCATCAAAACCCAAATTTGTGTTTGGTCCTAAGCAAGACACCCTGAAGTTTTTTTGGTATGGTGGACACGTGTAAACATGATTCCTTATTCTCCTTTGGCAATAGACCGTTCAGTTTCCTGTATTTGAGGACTCGCATTGTCCAGATTCTTACTTCCAAAACCTAAATGGTGGTTATCTCTTAGCAAGACGTTGTGTAGGTTTTTGGGATGCAGGACTCGTGTAAGCATGATTCCATATCCTTCCATAGCAACAGGTCATTTATTTTTCTCTATATGAGGATTCCCATTACTGAAATTCCTGTTTCATTCTCAACAAGACGCCAACATTTTTCCTGGTACCTAGAATTCCAGTTGCTTGAATATCAAGAGAAAGACTCCCATAAAGTTCTAGAGGAATTGGAACCCAAGAGTCCTGGTCCCCTTTCAAAAGAAACACTAAAAATGTGGCGACATGGGAGCCCAGATTGCTGATTAAACCTGATCAAGAGACTTTGTAGATTTAGGCAATTGAGAACCCCAAGAACCGGATTCCCTTTCTGATCTCAGCAAGATTCCCTGATTTTCCCTGTCTATGTGGATTCCAAAACTCTGTGTACAAAAATGCAGATGTCCAGATATTTCCTAGGGTCCTGGAATTCATGAATCCTGTTTACATTTTCATAATTCGTACTAAATATTTGGCAAGTGCAAGACTCACGCCCCCTCTGCAAATAAAGTACAAACGGAAATTTACGGATTACCAAGTTCATCTTAAGACCAGAGTTACATCCAAATACACCAAGATGATACTTTTTTCCCGAAATCTGGCCTTAATTGTCCAGAGGAACTTAAGGCATTTGTACTACCAGATACCTGATTACAACTCTCAAGAGGACCAGAATGTTGCTGGAGTCCTGAAATGACTGATTCATAATACCGACAAGCCAAATATCTCTGAAATAAGAGACGAGCTCGAAATTTTGATTCTTGTTTATACCACAGCAAGACACCCTGATAATATTTCAGATTTTGGGCTAGTGTATCACAGATTCTTATTCTTCTTTAGCAAGGGGCCGTGTAATGTCCTGTATATGGGGACTACCTTTCCCCTGAATCCTGTTTGGAAACCCTGATTCTTGTTTTGCCATTAGCAAGATGTCATGTAGAAATTGTGATGGAGGAATCGTTTAAAAGAGGTTTCTTAGTTCTCCTTAGGTAGAGATCATGAGATTCTGCATATGAGGACTGCTATTACCTATGTTCCAGCTTCTAAATCCTGATTCTTGTTTAGCCCACAGCAGATGGTCTGTTCATATTTAGGACTGAGAACTGCTATAACCCCGATTCTTTGTCTTCCTTGGCAAGGGGCTGTGCATTTTCCTCTATATTAGGACTCTCATTAGATACATACTGCTTCAAATCACTGATTCTTTTTAGCACTTTCCAAGACGCTCTGTAGAATTTTTTGATTGAGGACTCGTGTAACCCAGATTCCTTATTCTTTCTTAGCAAAAGGTCATGTAGTTGCCTGTAAATAAGGACTCCATTTCCCAGATTCATGCTCAAAAACACCATGATTCGTGTTTAGCCCAAAGCAAGATGACCTGAAGTTTTGTTGGGATTGAGGACACGAGTAACGCAGATTCCTTATTCTTTCTTATCAAAAGGCAGTGAAGTTTCCTGTATGTGAGGACTCCCATTACCCAGATTCCTACTTCAAAACCTGATTCGTGGTTATGTCTTAGGAAGACGGCTTATAGTTTTTTGGATTGAGGACTCATATAAGGAAGATTCCTTATACTTCCTTAGCAATATGACGTATAGTTTCCAGTATATGACGACCTCCATTACCCAGCTTCCTGCTTCATTCTGCAGGATGCCGAGACAGTTCCTGGAGACTGAGAATTCCAATTTTTTGGATATCAAGAGAAAGACGTCTATAATGTTCTTTAGGAACTGGAACCCAAGATTCCTGGTTCCCCTTCACAAGACCTCCCCAAAATGTGGAATCTTCCAAACCCAACATCCCAATTCCTACCTGCCCACCAACAAGAAATTTCTGTACTTTGAGGTCACCTGAATCGTGGAATTTTGTAAATATATACCTTTGTTTCTGGAGAATATGATTATGGTCGTAGATGTTCCCAGGAAACAAAAGGATTTGTAGGGCCAGATCCTTGATTACAACTAACAAGAGGACCAGAAAGATCCTGAGGATCTTTAATGACAGATTTAGTGTATTCACGGAGCAACTGGCTCTGAAAATGTAAGGAATCAGAAGCCCAGATTGCTGATTAAACCTTATCAAGAGTCCCTCTAGATTCCGGAAAATGAGTACTCTTAGCACCGGATTTCCTTTTTGTTCTCAGTAAGATGCCATGATTTTTCCTGTCGATATGGATTCCAACTTCAATATATCAAAAGACAGATGCTCAGAATTTTTCTAGGGACGTGGATTCCACGATTCCTGGTTACCATTAAAAGTGCGTAGTAAACATTTGGCAAGTGCAAAACCCTTGTCTCGTCTCAAAATAAAAAGAGACAAGGAAGGGAAGGATTACAGGGTTCTCCTTAAGATGAGAGTTACATCCAAATATGGCAAGAAGATTCTTTTTGTCCTGGAATCTGACCTTAGTTGTTCCTAGGAACCTAACGGACTTGGAGTGCGCAATACCCATTTACAACTTTTAAGAGGACAGAATTTTGCTGAAATCCTCAAATGACCGATTCATTATTTCCGCATTCTAAATTGCCCTGAAACATTTGGGAGCTCGAAGTTCTGTTTCTTGTTTGTCCCATAGCAGACACCCTGGAATTTTTTGGATTGAGGACGCGTACAACAATGATTCTTTATTCATACGTAGTTGGAGGCCGTGTAGTGTCCTGTATGAGAGGACTCTCTTTCCCTAGATTCCTGTTTCGAATCCCTGATTCTTGTTTAGCCCTTAGTAAGACGCCATGTAGTTTTTTTGATAGAGGAAGCATAGAAAATAGATTTTTTTTTTCCTTAGCAAGAGGCCATGTAGTTTCCTGTATATGAGGATTGCTATTACCCACATTCATGCCTCGAATCCCCGATGCTTCTTTAGCCATCATCAAGATGCCCTGTAGTTTTTCAGGACTGGGGACTCGTATAACCCAGATTCCTTTCTTTTAGCAACAGCTTTGCAGTTACTTGTATATGAGAACTCCTGTTCACAGATACAGGCATCGAAAGCTTGATTCTTGTATAGATCTTAGGATGACGTCGTGTACTTTTTTGGGGATTGAAAAAATATGTCACCCACATTCCTTATTCTTTCTTAGGAAAAGTCAGTGCAGTTGCCTGCATCTGAGGATTTGATTTCCCTAGTTTATGCTTCAAAAACCCCAATTCGAGCCGGGCTCTGTGGCTCAGCCTGTAATCCCGCGCCTTTGGGAGGCTGAGGTGAGTGGATTGCCTGAGCCCGCGGGTTCGAGACCCGCCTGGGCAGCGAGACCTCATCTCTACAATAAATCAAAAAATCAGCTGGGCATGGTAGCATATGCCTGTAATTCCGGCTACTTGGAAGGCTGAGGTGGAAGGATCGCCAGAGCCCAGTAGGTTGAGGCTGCGGTGGCCGGAAGCGGCCACTGCACTCCAGTCTGGGCAACTGAGTGAGACTCCAACTCAAAAAAAAAAAAAAAAAAAACCCAATTCGTGCTTAGCCCTTAGCAAGAAACACTGAAGTTTTATTGGAATGGAGGACACGTGTAAACCAGATTCCTTATTCTCCTTTAACAATAGACAGTGCAGTTTCCGGTATATGAGGACTCCCATTATCCTGAATGGTGTATATAAGGACTCCCACTAACCACCTGAATGGTGGTTATCTCTTAGCAAGACGGTCTGTAGGTTTTTGGGATGGAGGACTCGTGTAAGCAAGATTCTTTATTCTTCCAAAGTAACAGGTCGTGTAGTGTTCTGTATATGAAGACTCCCATTACAGAAATTCCTGCTTCATTCTCAGCAAGATGCCAAGATGTTTCCTGGTGACCTAAAATTCCAGTTGCTTGGCTATCAAGAGAAAGACTCCCATAAAGTTCTTGGGGAATTGGAACCCAGGATTCCTGGTCCTTTTTCAAAAGACACACTAAAAATGTGGTGACATAGAAGCCCAGATTGCTGATTAAACCTTATCAAGAGACTTTGTAGATTTAGGCGGTTGATAACTCCAAGAACCGGATTCCCTTTTCGTTCTCAGCAAGATTACCTTATTTTCCTGTACATGAGGATTCCAAAACTCTTTATACAAAATGCAGATGCCCAGATATTTCCTAGGGACGTGAATTCCTTGAATCCTGGTTACATTTTAATAATTCTTACTAAATATTTAGCAACTGCAAAACCCTCGGCCCCTCTCCAAATAAAGTACAAACAGAAATTTAAGGATTACCAAGTTCATGTTAAGACCTAAGTTACATCCAAATATGGCAAGATGATACTTTTTTCCGAGAAACTGGCCTTAATTGTCCTGAGGAACCTATGGGTCTTGTACTACCAGATACCCGGTTACAACTCTCAAGAGGACCAGAATGTTGCTGGAGTCCTGAAATGACTGATTCATAATACCCACAAGTCAAGTATCTCCGAAACATGAGATGAGCTCGAAGCCTTGATTCTTGTTTATACCGCAGCAAGACACCCTGAGAAGTTTTTGAAGTGTGGACTACTGTATCACAGATTCCTTATTCATCCTTAGCGAGGGGCCATTTAATGTCCTGTATATGAGTAGCCCTTTCCCCAGAATCCTGTTTGGAAACGCTGATTCTTGTTTTGCCATTACCAAGATGTCATGTAAATGATCTGAGAGAGGAACAGTGTAAAACAGGTTTCTTATTTCTCCTTAGCTAGAGATCGTGTATATTCTGTATATGAGGACTACTGTTACCTATGTTCTAGGTTCTAAACCCTGATTATTATTTAGCACAACAGATGACCTGTTGATTTTCATGACTGATGTATGCTATAACCTCGATTTTTTTCTTCCCTCTCAAGGGGCTGTGTATTTTCCAGTATAATAGGACGCTAATTAGATACATCTGGCTTTGAAACTCTTATTCCGTTTTAACACTTTCCAAGTAGCTCTGTAGATTTTTGGGTATGAGGACTCGTGTAACCCTGATTTCTTACTCTTTCTTAGCAAAAGGTCATGTAGTTGCCTGTAAATAAGGACTCCATTTCCCAGATTAATGCTCGAAAACACCATGATTCGTGTTTTGCCCATAGCAAGACGACATGAAGTTTGCTTGGGTTTCAGGACACGAGTAACGCAGATTGCTTATTCTTACATAGTAATAGGCAGTGAAGTTTCCTGTATATGAGGACTCCCATTACCCAGATTACTACTTCAAAAACCTGATTCGTGGTTACGTCTTAGGAAGACGGCCTGTAGTTTTTGGGATTGAAGACTCATATAAGGAAGATTCCTTATACATCCTTAGCAATATTATGTGTAGTTTCCTGTATATGACGACCTCCATTACCCAGCTTTCTGCTGCATTCTGCAGTATGCCAGGACAGTTCCTGGAGACCAAGAATTCCATTTTTGTGGATATCAAGAGAAAGACGTCCATAATGTTCTTTGGGAACTGGAATCCAAGATTCCTGGTTCCGCTACAAAAGACATCCCCAAAATGTGAAATCTTCCAAACCCAACATCCCAATTCCGACCTGCCCACCCACAAGAATTTTCTGTACTTTGAGGTCAACTGAATCGAGGAATTTTGTACCAACATACCTTTTGATTCTGGAGAATATGATTATGGTCATAGATGGTCTCAGGAAACAAAAGGATTTCTAGGGCCAAATCCTTGATTAGAACTGACAAGAGGACCAGAAATATCCTGCGGATTTGTAATGACTGATTTAGGATATCCACGGAGCAAGTAGCTCTGAAAATGTAGGGACCCAGAGGCCCATTTTGCTGATTAAACCTTATCAAGAGGCCTTGTATATTCCGGAAAATGAGAACTGCTAGAACTGGATTTCCTTTTTATTCTCAGTAAGATGTCCTGAATTTTCCTTTCGATTTGGATTCCAAATTCAGTACATCAAAAGACAGATGCCCAGAAATTTCCTAGGGACGTGGATTCCATGATTCCTGTTAACCATTGAAAGTGTGTAGTAAACATTTGGCAAGTGCAAAACCCTTGTCCCGTCTCAAAATAAAAAGTGACACAGAAGGGGACGGATTACAGGGTTCATCTTAATACCAGAGGTACATCCAAATATGGCTAGAAGATTCTTTTTGTCCTGGAATCTGGCCTTAGTTGTTCCGAGGAACCTAACAGACTTGTAGTGCCCAATACCCATTTAAAACTTTTAAGTGGACCAAAATGTTCCTGGAGTCCTGAAATGATTGATTCATTATATCCGCATGCTAAGTTGCTCCAAAACATTTGGGGAGCTCGAAGCTCTGTTTCTTTTTTGTCCCATAGCAGACACCTTGGGAATTTTTTGGATTCGGACGCATACAACAAAGATTCTTTATTCGTCCCCAGTTGGAGGCCGTGGAGAGTCCTGTATGTAAGGACTCTCTTTCCCTAGATTCCTGTTTTGAAATCCTGATTCTTGTTTATCCCTTAGTAAGACTCCATGTAGGGTTTTTGATAGATGAACTGTGGAAAAGAAATTTCTTCTTTTTTCTTAGCAAGAGGCCATGTAGTTTCCTGCATATGTGGATTGCTATTACCCACATTCATGCCTCGAATCCCTAATTCTTCTTTACGCGTCAGGAAGTTGCCCTCTAAATTTTCAGGACTGACCACTCGTATAACCCAGATTCCTCATTTTTAGCAACAACCTTGCAGTTACCTGTATATGAGTACTCCGGTTCACAGATACTGGTGTCAAAAGCTTGATTCTTGTTTAGATCTTAGGTAGATGCCGTATACTTTTTTGAAGATTGAGAAAACATGTCAACCACATTCATTATTCTTTCTTAGGAAAAGTCAGTGCAGTTGCCTGTATATGAGGATTTCATTTCCCTAGTTTATGCTTCAAAAACCCAAATTCGTCTTTAGCCCTTAGCAAGAAACCCTGAAGTTTTACTGGGGTGGAGGACACGTTTAAACCAGATCCTTTATTCTCTTTTAGCAATAGACAGTGCAGTTTCCTGTATATGACGACTCCCATTATCCAGATTCCTACTTCCAAAACCTGAATTGTTGATATCTCTTAGCCAGACGTTGTGTAGGATTTTGGGATGGAGGACTCGTGTAAGCAAGTTGCCAGATTCTGCATAGCAACAGGTCGTGTAGTGTTCTATATATGAGGACTTCCATTACTGCAATTCTTGTTACATTCTCAGCAAGATGCCAAGATATTTGCTGGTGACCTAGAATTCCAGTTGCTTGGATATCAAGAGAAAGACTCCCATAAAGTTCTTGAGGAATTGGAACCCAAGATTCCTGGTCCCTTTTCAAAAGAAACACTAAAAATGTGGTGACATAGAAGCCCAGATTGCTCTTTAAAACTTATCAAGAGGCTTTGTAGATATAAGCGATTGAGAACTCAAAGAACCGGATTCCCTTTCTGTTCTGAGCAAGATTCCCTGATTTTCCCTGTCTATGTGGATACCAAAACTTTGTGTACAAAAATGCAGATGCCCAGATGTTTCCTAGGGACATGGAATTCATGAATCCTGGTTACATTTTAATAATTCTTATTAAATATTGGGCAAGTGCAAAACTCTCAGCCCCTCTGAAAATAAAGTAAAAACGGAAATTTAAGAATTACCAGCTTCATCTTAAGACCAAAGTTACATCAAAGTATGGCAGGATGATTTTTTCTTCCGGGAATCTGGCCTTAATTGTCCTGAGGAACTTAAGCGATTTGTACTACCAGATACCAGATTACAACTCTCAAGAGTACCAGAAGGTTGCTGGAGTCCTGAAATGTCTGATCCATAACACCCACAAGCCAAATATCTCTGAAATATGAGACGAGCCTGAAGCATTGATTCTTGTTTATACCACAGGAAGACATCCTGAGAATTTTTCGGATTGTGGACTAGTGTATCACAGATTCCTTATTCTTTGTTAGCGAGGGCCGTGTAATGTCCTGTATATGGGGGACTCCCTTTCTCAGAATCCTGTTTGGAAACCCTGATTGTTGTTTTGCCATTAGCAAGATGTCATGTAGATATTG
>NW_007251519.1:0-2891 GCF_000164805.1 Carlito syrichta
CAACCTGCAGGAGAAATAATAGTGCCTGCCTTACCTGTGCCAGGCCTGCCTTTCCAGTAGTTGTGGCTTTTGGGAGTTCTGGGATAATTTGAGAGACATCTAATCTGGCAGGCAGTCGTTTCCATGGGTTCTTATTCTCACGTTGTGTAATGGCATGTCTCACAGGTGTTCATTGATGAAGACTTGTATAGATCCCAAAGATGCCTTTCCTCAGACCTCTGTTACGTAGCCTTCTCCCAGTTTTCACCCCTTTGAGAAACATTGTCAAGAGGCAGAGTAAATGAGCTTGTCCCTAACCTTTATGTCATGGAAGAGGTCTGTTCATCTTCCTCTCTGAGGTGCCTGCTGTGTTTCAGTCTTCAGCTACTGCCTCTCAATGCCTTGGAATCTCAGATCCCTTCCCCATATCAAAAATAGAATCAACTAGTGGGAGGTGACAAGCACTCTCAGACAGCATGGAGAGCTGCACCTGGAGGCCAGCTTAATAGGAAGAAATGAAAGCTGGAGAGCCTCACGTATAGGCGGGGTGAGAGCAGTTCTGAATGAAGACTGTTGCAGTGAGAACTTCTTATAGGCTTGTATGAAGATACTGGCAGTGGGGCTAGAATTGGAAGGATTGCTATGGATGAAAGATAAACTTGAACTTGATGGATGTGGGGAGTAAGGAAGAGGACAGAACCAAGGATGACTCCCTGGTTTCTGCTTTGGCAAATGTGTAGATGACAATGTCACTCTGAGTTCAGGAAGAGGTGGGAGAATATTAAAAATTATTTTCCCTTTGATATTTTCTATATTTTATAAAAATTTAAAGAAACCTTTTAGGCCATGCTCAGTGACTCAGTCTGTAATCCCAATACTTTGGGAGGCCAAGGAACGTGGATTACCTGAGCCCACGGGTTCGAGACCAGCCCAGGCAACTTGTTGAGACCTCGTCTCTACAGTAAGTCAAAAAATTAGCTGGGTGTAGTTCCAGCTATTTGGAAGGCTGAGGTGGAAGCATCACCGGAGCCTAGCAGGTCAACACTGGGGTGTCCGTGAGCATGCCACTGCACTCCAGCCTGGGCGATGGAGTGAGACTCCAACTCACAAAAAAAAAAAACTTTTAAAGAAATAGCAAAACAGGTGTTTTGATTATGCAGACAATGTATGTTTATTTCTATTTATTCTAAGTGTGTTACAAAGTATAAGAAATTTAAAACCACCTACCCCCTCTTGATAATATCTTTTGTTAATATTTCGATGTATTGTATTTTAGTTATATTTATAATGCTATGTTTGTGAAGTAATATTTTATATACAAATTGGTTCCTGGTTTCTCTAGTTAACCTTAGAAATATTAACTCCAAAGTATTAAAATTACATAAACATTTTTAGTTATTTCCATTATATGCGGGTAGGGACCCAAAAAAGTCCAGAATTTATTTATAAAAAATTGCTTATTTATTCGTACACATTTAAATGTGAGTCACTTTCAAAGTACTCTCTGTTTGATGCAGTACATTTATTGAGATGTTTTTTCACTGCTCCAAACAGCATTTTAGCTCATCAATTTGGTGCCTTTTAGTGCTTCTGCCTTTTTCACCTCTTCCACATTGGCAAAATATTTCCCTTTGAGGACTTTTTTCATCAGGAAAACAACAAGAAAAATGTTGCTGGGGTGAGATCGGGTGAATAGGGAGGATGGTGCAGAGGAGTCATGCCGTTTTTTGGTCAAAAACAACACTCAGCTTGGTGTGGGCAGGTTATTCTTGTAAATCATCCATCATAAAATGGGAAAACGCATTGAAAGAATCTCCAAAAAGTCACAGAATCCTCTCACAACCTCTCACAAGAAAACTAGCTGGTACACTAACGCTGATGGGTTCCTAGAACACGTTGTACTTATGTAGGGAAGCCTGTGTTACTAGGACCCCGCCCTCCAAAAGATAATTTTGATTTTTAGGGGAGTCCATTTGTATTTTATTGTTTGGTCTATGATATTATATTATCTTAGAACTGTAGAAGATCCATTATTTACTTTTGATTCTCTGGCTCTATTTGTTAGCATGGGTTTTTTTTGTTCCAAGCAATGAGGACTTTAATTCCCATGAGTGAGAGGCCGGGTGACAGCCAGGTGGTGAGAAATTACTTTCAAATATTAGCTTATCTTTTAAGACCTTTTTTAGTTTCAACTTTGTACCCAAGGTTTACCATAAAGCTGTGAAAAAATTCCAGAGTCCTCTCCCTAGTGACTGCATGTATGGACAGTATGAGCAAAAGTTATTCTTGCTAAGCTCAGCATTATGCTAAAACTGGGATTTTAGTGTTCCGTCCTGCCCTACCTTTCTGCCCTGCTGCTTTTGCACTGAGTTATGTTTTATGGCACCACTTGTCTGTACTTGGAAACTGCTTGTTGTAATACTTTTTCAGAGCAAAGAGAGAGCCTAGGGGTCTGAAAGCCTGCCATTTTTTCTAAGCTTTTATCAAACTTACCAAGCTGACATCTGGCACAAGGTTTCATTTGAGGCTGGTAGAACCCAAGAAGGATGAGAACATGTGGTCTGTGCCAAGTTTAGGAGGTCTGGACTGTGATTTGTATTAACTTCTTACAAATCAGGTATGAAAACTCTTTTTTCCCGTTTTGTGGGACTGTGCTGAAAATGAAGACAACTTAGTGTTCTTTTAGCTTGTTAATTTTTGCCTTTCTATCTGATCCCACCTTTCTTGAATACTTTAAATCTCTATAAACTAATGCAGTTCCTGTTTTATGCCATTCTGCCACTTAGACATCTCTGTAGCTATTAGTCCTTGGAGACCAAATGACTTTGTCCAGCCCTTGTCCCGTTTTCTCAGTTCTTTCCTTTTTTTCCCTCTCAGAGATCAGGCTCTATTGGTTGGTTGGTTTGTTTGTT
>NW_007251519.1:2911-3696 GCF_000164805.1 Carlito syrichta
GCCCATGCGGGTCTCGAACACGCGGGCTCAGGCAATCCACTCACCTCAGCCTCTCAAAGGCGCGGGATTACAGGCTGAGCCACCAAGCCCGGCACATTAGCTTATCTTTTAAGACCTTTTTTAGTTTCAACTTTGTACCCAAGGTTTAGCAGAAAGCTGTGAAAAAATTCCAGAGTCCTCTCCCTAGTGACTGCATGTAAGGACAGTATGAGCAGAAGTTATTCTTGTAAGCTCAGCATTATGCTAAAACTGGTATTTTAGTGTTTCATCCTGACCTACCTTTCTGCCCTGCTGCTTTTGCACTGAGTTATGTTTTATGGCACCACTTGTCTGTACTTGGAAACTGCTTGTTGTAATACTTTTTCAGAGCAAAGAGAGAGCCTAGGGGTCTGAAAGCCTGCCATTTTTTCTAAGATTTTATCGAAATTACCAAGCTGACATCTGGCACAAGGTTTCACTTGAGGCTGGTAGAACCCAAGAAGGATGAGAACACGTGGTCTGTGCCAAGTTTAGGAGGTCTAGACTGTGATTTGTATTAACTTCTTACAAATCAGGTATGAAAACTCTTTTTTCCCGTTTTGTGGGACTGTGCTGAAAATGAAGACAACTTAGTGTTCTCTTAGCTTGTTAATTTTTGCCTTTCTATCTGATCCCACCTTTCTTGAATACTTTAAATCTCTATAAACTAATGCAGTTTCTGTTTTATGCCATTCTACCACTTAGACATCTCTGTAGCTATTAGTCCTTGGAGACCAAATGACTTTGTCCAGCCCTTGTCCCGTTTT
>NW_007251519.1:4039-6788 GCF_000164805.1 Carlito syrichta
CCAGCGCAGTGCATACCCTTCCCTTGGAAGTGAGCGTGAGTCCCAAGCGCCCTGGACAGTAGGGCCTCCTGCAGCCACTCCTGCTCAGAGTTGATGACCTGCATGCTTGGTAATATGGATGTCTAGACTTGAAGAAAAATGGAGGATGAAAACATCTAAGAAGGTATTTGATTCAGAAGAATAAAAGTAATTAAGTAACTTAAGGTTGTACATTTTGTTTTTTTTAAAGCTACTATAAAGATTGTATACAGTGTTGCTACACCCAACTTCCAACACTGGTAATTAGGTGCTTTATTTTAAAACATTTTCTTAGGAAAAAGCTCATATTATTTCTATTACAGTGTTTTGATTGTTTAAAATAAACAAAAACACACTTATTGAGTATTTGAGCATTTACTATTTAATTTAAAATTTGGAAAGTACTCTTGGAGCCTGCAGATGGGTCAGAGTTAAAAACATGAAGGATTATCTCTAACCTGCATTAGTGCTTAGGTTTCTATTAGGAAATAGCACTTGAACTCATCCATCATAGTTCATAAAATCCACAAAACCATTTTGCACATAGAGAGGACTATGTGTTCAGAAGCATAAGACATCATCAAGAATACTTGCTTCATTTACTTATACAACACATAGCAAATCTTCACAGAGGCCTGCAAAGCCACAGGAAATGCACAGAAATTTTAGTAGCCAAATTTTGTAGGATGTACTAAAATGTTTGGTCTAGTGAATGTCTTCAAGTGTCTTAGCTGCAGTGTATTATCACACCCACTCCAAAAGGTTTATGACAGAGTCAAGGTCTTCTGATACTATTGCGGGTTCATTTGCTTGTATCACTGGTTTAGGACAGACATCTGTGCTGCCATACCTGTAGAGACAACAGGTCAGTAAGCGCTACATATTTTGGCAGTGACCAGGAAGACACTTTTGAAATAACTGAATTGTGGCTGGGTGCAATGGCTCACGCGTGTAATCCCAGCACTTTGGGAGGCCAAAGTGACAGGATTGCCTGAGCCCAAGGAATTCAAGACCAGCCTGGGCAACATAGTGAGACCTTGTCTCTACAAAAAATAATAAAAATTAGTTGGGCATGGTGGTGTGCGCCTGAAGTCCCAGCTGTTCACGAGGCTGAGGCAAAAGGATCACCTGAGCCCAGGAGGTCGAGGCTACAGTGAGCCATGATAGTGCCATTGTACTCTAGCCTATTGAGTGAGGCATGGACTCAAAAATAAATATAAAAATAAAATAACATAATACACTGTGAAATAACTTAATTGTAGCATTTGGAAGTCTGTTTTAGAGAAGTGGCATGAAAATTTTGTAATAAATATGTAGATATTTACAGACTGGCAGATTCTCATTAAGGAAATAAAAATAGATTGTTGTAGTCTTTCTATCAGTGTTTTTTTCCTAAGGTTCTATCAGTATTTTTTCTCTAATGGTTTTTGTGACAAACAGAAATTTAGGTGCAAATCTATGTGAATTGAATTTGTTAGTCTAGTTTTCAACTCAACAGCTATTTCAGATTGGTCCCCAAAATTAGCCAGGCATGGTAGTGCGCACCTGTAGTTCCAGCTACTTGGAAGGCTGAGGCGGGAGGATCGCCGGAGCCCAGCAGGTCAAGGTTGTAGTGGTCAGGAGTGTGCCTCTGCACTCCAGACTGGGCGACAGAGTGAGACTCCAACTCAAAAAAAAAAAAAAAGAATGCTCCCAAATTTAAAACTTTTGAGTACTGACATGACACCGCAAGTGGAAAATGTCACACATAAGTACTTAACGCAGACTTTGTTTCATGCAAAAAGTTATTACAAATGTAAATTGTAAAATTTCAGGCCAAGTTTGGTGGCTCAAGCCTATAATCCCAGCACTTTGGAAGGCTGAGGAGGAGGATAACTTGAGGTCAGGAGTTCGAGACCAGCCTGGGCAACAAAATGACACCCTGTATCTATGAAAAAAAAGTAGAAAAATGAACCTGGCATGGTGAGGTGCGCCTGCAGTGCCAGCTACTTGGAGACTGAGGCAAGAGGATCACTTGAGCCCAAGAGTTCAAGGCTGCAGGGAGCCGTGATTATGCAGCTACACTCCAACCTAGGCAACAAGTGAGATGCCAACTCACACACACACACACACACACACACACACACACACACACACACACATACATACATATATAAAATGACCTTTAGGCTGTTTATATAAGGTATATATGAAACATAATTTAATTTCATGTTTAGACCTGCTTGCCCAAGAGATCTCATTATGTTTATCCCAAAACCCGTAAAATCCAAAATCCAAAACTCTCTGGTCCCAAGAATTTTGAAAAAGGGATACTTGGCCTGTACTTCTTTTCCTGGACAGTCAGTTGTAAACACAGTCAGGTTCCCTTTTCTCCTTTAACGTACATCTCACCTAAAGATCACTGTACTTTATCTCCAAGTAGTATTTATAATCACAGCTGCCCAGTTTTCCTCAACTTCTAGAACACCATATTCTCCTGGGTTTCCTTCTGTTCTCTCGTTGACCCTTTTCAGTCTTTATTGGCTCCTTCTGCGGCTGTGTCCCAAGATGTGGGTCTTGGCTGTCTCCCCTGCCTCTGAGTGTTAGCTAGCCCTGGGGCTTAGTCCTTGTCTCTTCCCTACTTATATCCTCTCTCTAGGCTTTATGTGAAAGCTGTGTGTTGATGACTTCCGATTTCTTTCCCCAGCCTTCCTTCTGAATTATGTACTACCCACCACCAGTCTACTTGGCT
>NW_007251519.1:6808-12208 GCF_000164805.1 Carlito syrichta
TATGTAGATATTTACAGACTGGCAGATTCTCAATAAGGAAATAAAAATAGATTGTTGTAGTCTTTCTATCAGTATTTTTTCTCTAAGGTTCTATCAGAATTTTTTCTCTAATGGTTTTTGTGACAAACAGAAATTTAGGTGCAAATCTGTGTGGATTGAATTTGTTAGTCTAGTTTTCAACTCAACAGCTATTTCAGATTGTTCAGTATAAGGGTATTTATGGATTCTTTATCATCCCTATGTGACCTTTTTCAAGATAGCATCTTTTTCAAGTTCAGTGTTTGAAATATTATCTCACTGGTGTGTTTTGGCTTAATTTTCCAAAGTTTGAGAAGGCAGCCTTACTCCTTACCTTCATTGAGTAGATATCACATTTTATCAACTAACCAAATTATATATTGTTTTTGTTTAATATTAATGTTAGTGGTCTGAAATCCCTAGGTGGGTGAGTTCTTTGCTCTTTTGTCTATTAATATGTGTATTTTATCTTTTTCTCTATTGTACAAGTAGATGTAGGATACCAACTGTTTGTTCGGTAAGGATGTATTGAGTACTGTGTTAGGCCACAGGAATACGTTGGTGAATGAAACAGTCTTAATCCCTGCTCTTGGGAGTATACGGTGTAGAAGAGAGTCTACACATGCTGGAAAGGAAGGCAGTAGATTTCAGTGACTGGGAAAATGTTTTCCTAAGCAGTTTCCCAAGTCAAGGGTCAGACACTTTGTATCAGTCTCTTTTTTATATAGATATCAGTCTCATTATATGTAGATATTCCATATAGATTTCTAAAAAAATCTCCCCCACTTTAATTTAAAGTTAGGGTTAGAGACTTGGTCTTCTCTTTGTCATATGATCACAGCACATACCTGGGGCAAAATGGTGAATGACCATATTTGTCCCACAATCTCTCCACAAAGAGAACAGAGAGAATGTTAGCCAACAGAGCAGGTACAGATTGAGTATCTAAAATCTGAAATCCAAAATGCCCCCAAAATTAGCCAGGCATGGTAGTGCGCACCTGTAGTTCCAGCTACTTGGAAGGCTGAGGTGGGAGGATTGCCGGAGCCCAGCAGGTCAAGGTTGTAGTGGTCAGGAGTGTGCCTCTGCACTCCAGACTGGGCGACAGAGTGAGACTCCAACTCAAAAAAAAAAAAAGAATGCTCCCAAATTTAAAACTTTTGAGTACTGACATGACACTGCAAGTGGAAAATTTCACACATAAGTACTTAACGCAGACTTTGTTTCATGCAAAAAGTTATTACAAATGTAAACTGTAAAATTTCAGGCCAAGTTTGGTGGCTCAAGCCTATAATCCCAGCACTTTGGAAGGCTGAGGAGGAGGATAACTTGAGGTCAGGAGTTCGAGACCAGCCTGGGCAACAAAATGACACCCTGTATCTATGAAAAAAAAGTAGAAAAATGAACCTGGCATGGTGAGGTGCGCCTGCAGTGCCAGCTACTTGGAGACTGAGGCAAGAGGATCACTTGAGCCCAAGAGTTCAAGGCTGCAGGGAGCCGTGATTATGCAGCTACACTCCAATCTAGGCAACAAGTGAGACGCCAACTCACACACACACACACACACACACACACACACACACACACACACACACATATACATACATATATAAAATGACCTTTAGGCTGTTTATATTAAGGTATATATGAAACATAAATTTAATTTCATGTTTAGACCTGGTTGCCCAAGAGATCTCATTATGTTTATCCCAAAGCCCGTAAAATCCAAAATCCAAAAACTCTCTGGTCTCAAGAATTTTGGAAAAGGGATACTCAGCCTGTACTGCTTTTTTCTGGACAGTCAGTTGTAAACACAGTCAGGTTTCCCTTTTCTCCTTTAATGTACATCTCACCTAAAGATTACTGTACTTTATCTCCAAGTAGTATTTATAATCACAGCTGACCAGTTTTCCTCAACTTCTAGAACACCATATTCTCCTGGGTTTCCTTCTGTTCTCTCATTGACCCTTTTCAGTCTTTATTGGCTCCTTCTGCAGCTGTGTCCCAAGATATGGGTCTTGGCTGTCTCCCCTGCCTCTGAGTGTTAGTAAGCCCTGGGGCTTAGTCCTTTTCTCTTCCTTATTTATATCCTCTCCCTAGGCTTTATGTGAAAGCTGTGTGTTGATGACTTCTGATTTCTTTCCCCAGCCTTCCCTCTGAATGATGTACTTACTACCCACCACCAGTCTACTTGGCTTCTCCAAGTGGACGTCTAATAGAGCATCCTGTTTAATGTGTCTGCAGCAGAACTTCTGATACCAGTTTCCTATCTGCAGCCACCTGCCAGGCTCTCCATTTCCTGAAGCCCCTCTCTTCCCTCAACTGTCTGGGCACTGGGCACAGGTCACAGGAGCCGTCCTTGTTTCCCTCCTCTCCACCTCCTCATCCAGTCCATCAACAAGTCCCCTCGGCTATTTCCATTGTTTATTCCAGTTCCAGCCGCTTTCTGGTGGGTTCCTTCTACCATTCCTCTGGATTACTATGATTGGCTTGTAACTGATCTTTCTGCTTTTGCTTTTGTCCCTCTTACAGTCTGTTTTCCATACAACAGTCAGATTGATTTAAAATATAAAAAATCGAAAACAAACGTATATCAGATTATATTACTCTTCTGCTTAAAACCTTCCAGTGGCTCAAAATTTTGCTTAGAATCACATTCTAGCTTCTCTCACAATAGCCTTTCATGATAGACAAGCAGAAAAAGACTAAAGAACCAGATTCTCTGTTTTCTCTGACCCAGCCAAGAATAGATCCCTATACACCACTAATCTGTTTATAGAGAAGACAAAACAGTCAGACCGTAAAACCAAATATCTACCCATTTTTGCCATAAATGGGGAATAGCATATCAGCCGTATATTAGCCAAAACCAAAACACAAAGTTATCAGAGAGGAAATTTAAAATTAGAAAGACAGAACTGGACACTGGATCGCTTGAGCACAGGAGTTAAAGGCCAGCCTGAGCAGCATAGTGAGATCCCATCTCAATAAAATAAAATAGAATTTAAAAATAAGTAATATAAAAATAAAAAAGAGACAGCCAAGTTCTACTGCCCCTTTGGATTCACCCCTGGGAGCCAAGGAAAATGGTGCCTGGATTTAAGCGGCCCAAGTGTGGTGTACTCTGCTGAGGACGTTTTCTTGGCTCTGTCGGGTAAATTCCTTGGGCATCTTAATGAGACCTCCCAAACTGTTAAAAGATAATTTTTCCAAAAAGGTGAAATCATGACTTTCATATAGATATGAAATAAATATGTGTTAAAATTTCCTTTAACCCTTAATTAAATGAGGTAACCAGGCACATGTTATAACCAGATCAAAGGGGAAGCCTAAAACTACACACATTTACATGGAATGAAGTTATATTGAATTTGAGGATGTACAGATGGACACAAAATGGGTCTTTCCAAAGGAATGAAGTGTTAACTGTCCACCAGAGAGAATTCATTTGCATGGCTATAGGCAATTATTTTGCATTGTTTCCATTGCCTACATTTTGCAGAGTTGTTAAAGAGATCCCATAGAATCAGAATTAGATAATCTTGCAGGATATGCTCTAGACCAGGGGTTTGATAAGCTCAACACCAGCTGCTTGTTTTTATAAATAAAGTTTTATTGGAACACAGTATCCTGTTCACTTATGTATTGTCTGTGACAGCTTTCAGACTATAATGACAAAGTTGAGTAACCATGACAGAGATTTTATGGCCTGCAAACCTAAAATATTTTCCCTACATTTAATTCTTTGTCTATATCTTTCCCCTATCATAATATAATTCATGGATGCAGGGGCAATAGTTTGTGTTTTTCTCTGTTATATCCCCAGCACTTAAAGCAGTGCCCATCCACACGGTAGACACTCACTTAATAGGTGCTGAAAAATTAATGAGCAGAAATGTGTGGGAGTTAACGTGATTATTATAATTTGGGGAGGCTTAGTCAATGGTTGTACACTTTAACAATGACTGGTTTGCAAGCTTTTTTTTTTTTAAAGTGGGGTCTCACTCTTGCCCAGACTGGAATGCAGGAGCATGATCACTCTGCCTGCGATGCTTTTTAACTGTCCTTATACCAGATTGGAATTTTGCATTTTCCCTTTTCTGCTACCAGTATTGAAATACAAAACAGAGAACATGGTTTATGAGTGCCAGAATATAAGTTTTATACAGTAGGACCAATATCAGTTCCTTGGCTCTTAGGATGCCTTCTAATCAGTCAGATCTGAGAATCTTGGTATGACACAATAGTGTGTTTGGGATTACTGACAGATTTCAAAAAATAATGCCTTGTCCAAAAGATTCAATAGTGATTCTGTTAAGACAATAGATTAATTAAACTCTTTTGTAGAAAAATACAAAAGGAGGACTGGGACAGTAGCTCATGCTTGTAATCCCAGCATTTGGGGAAGCCAAGATGGGAGGATTGCCAAAGGCCAGGAGTTCAAAAACAGACTGGGCAGCGTAGTGAAACCCTGCCTCTACAAAAAATTTTAAAAATTAGCCAGGTAGCTGGGACTACAAGATTGTGTCCTGTAGTCCCAGCTACTTGCGAGGCTGCGGCATGAGGATTGCTTGAGTTCAAACATTCAAGGCTGCAGTGAACTATGATTGTGCCACTACACTCCAGACTGGGAGGCAGAGCAAGATCCTGTGTCTACTAAAAAAAAAAAAAAAATGAATGCAAGGCGTTTGGCTTTTGTTGTAGCTTTTTTGGAACTTATGCAAAAGTTGACCGTATGTCTAGATTACAACAGATTTATCTGGTTTAGAGATTGTAGATACCTTCTTTTGTTTCTCTTCCTGTGCTTTTAACTGGAGTTGCTGGAAGTGCTGTGTGTGCTTTGCCCTAAGATTTGGGTTTGAATCTGAACCATAATCCGTCCAGTTGATCTATTTCAATTCAAAACCAACAGATGCTTATTTATGTTCATTAATTTTATATTTTGGAGAAGTCCCCAAGGAGAGATATCTTTGGTCTATTAGTATATGTTGGAATGGTCTTGAATAATCCATGTCAAATGCTAAAAATGATAGACCACGTTATCAACTAAAATACTCATTTAAGCAGGGAGCTGTTAGAAATAGAGACAGAAGTAATTTTGGTAGAAACTACTGTTTTGTACTACCAGTAGTAACATATTCTCTTAGTTTGCAAAGGTAGTGCCAGATAAAAAGAAAACTGTCCCCTGAGGAATTTGCCAGCATGTAAAGTATGTGCTAACCAGACAAGTTGCTGAAATCTTGTCCACACTGAAGGATTTTTCAGTTTGCTCTAAAGGAAATTGGAAGCTTTGGGCATAGATGGGAAGAACTAGAAGGGATCCTTGAGGTCATATAATGCAGCCTTTCACTTACTGCCAAGAAATTAAGCTATTATTGTTCA
>NW_007251520.1:0-33510 GCF_000164805.1 Carlito syrichta
CTGTGTCCTTTCACAGAGTTTAAAGTTTACAACTCATTTAAAGCAAGTTCACATATGTAAAAGACTAGCAGCTTCTAGCAAATCCCATGATAAATTTCCTTTTGACAAGTGGAGAGCTTGACCATCAGTTCTGTCATGTATGGCACCTTGTAGTTGGAGGAAATGCACAGAAAGTTTGTGGAAAGTTACTCTGGATGAAGCTCTTTGTGCAGAAGAGATATGCATTTATCTGGACAGATACAATAACTTCCCCCAAACAAGTGGGTTACACCTTGAAGGTGCCCATTTGGGGGTCCATAGTACTATCCTATGCTGGAAGCACATTAGCCAGAGGTGAAATTCTGAAGGCCTTAGAAAGGGAAATCCCAACTGGGGCCGCTTGTTTTGGAGAAGACAATCATCAGCCGGCATATGAATGGAGAAATCAACAAAGAAAACAGTCTCTCTCTCTCTCTCTCTCCCTCTCTCTCTCTCTCACTCTCTCTCTCTCTCTCTCCCTCTCTCTCTCTCTCTCTCTATATATATACAAACATACATATATACACATAAATTTATAATTATATTCATGTATTCTTAACAAATAATATATGCAATTACTTTAAATTTAAATAAATTTAAATATTAGTCAAAATACAGGGATTGACAGAAATCCTCAATAATAATACCAGATTGAAGTAGCGGCTGCCTACAAAAGACTATCTTTAAATTCAAAGTACAGGCTGGACTTGGTGGCTCAGCCTGTAATCCCGCACCTGGGAGGCTGAGGTGAGTGTATTGCCTGAGCCCATGGGCTCAAGACTCGCCTGAGCAACTTGGCGAGACCTCATCCCTACAATAAAAATAAAAAAAATTAGGTAGGTGTGGTATCCTGCGTCTGTAGTTCCAGCTACTTGGAAGGTTGATGGGGAAGGGTCGCCAGAGCCCAGCAGTTTGAGGCTGTGGTGGCCAGGAGTGGCCATTGCTCTCCAGTCTGGGGGACTGAGTGAGACTCCAACTCAAAAAAAAAAAAAAAAAGAAAGAAAAAATTCAAAGCACAGACAAGTTAAATGCGAAAGGATAGAATGTACAGCACATGAAGATGGTGAAACAAAGGTGATGAGGCTTCAGATGAGTGGTAAATAAATAGAGTTGAAGACAAAATACTATTATAAGAGTTATGTAGCTATATTTTATCTTTATTACAATTACATCCCATTAGGAAAATAGAGCACTGTAAAACAGAACACAATATCTATGAAAATAAAGTTGATCAAATTCAAGAAAGTAAAAGAGAGTTCTAGGAATAATATTAGGATTCATCTATACTCCAATTTAAATAATGGTCACTATGCCCAGAATAAAGATAATTGATAGAGGACTTAAACAGCACAATCAGTTAGCCTTTACAGATATATGCACAATACTCCAATTAATTAAAGCAGTGTACACATTTTTCTCGAATGTAAATGGAATTTTCTTCAAAATACATCATATGTAATAAAACACAAAAACACACACAATTTAACTGATATAAAATATAATAATGTAAAGTAATTCCTCTGATCACAATAGCAGTACGCTAGAAAGTAAATATATAAAGAATAATAAAAATTTCAAAAATGTGTAAATAAGAAACCACAGTATTTAGTAAATAGTATATTAAATATAAATCACACAAAAAATGTCTTGAGACCAGCAAAATACAAATACAGCATATCAATACATATGAGAACCCTTAAAACCTTATAACATTATCAATGATCAGAAGAAAATGCATAGTAGTGAAATATATATTATAGGATGAGTGTATTGTCTCCTGCCTGTAATCCTAGTCATTTGAGAGACCTAGGTGGGCAGATTGCTTGAGTCAGATATTTGAGACCAGACTGGACAACATAGTGAAACATTTTCTCTGCATAATCATAAAAATAAACATAATAGGTATTGTGGTGTGTGCCTGTGGTCCCAGTTACTTGGGTTGCTGAGGTGGAAGGATCACCTGAGCCCAGGAGACCAAGGCTTCTGTCCCAGGTGCAGCTGCTGGAGACAGGACCTGGAGTGGTGAAACCTTTGGAGACCTTCTCACTCCTGTGAGTTGTCTCTGGTTGCATTATCAGCAGTCTTTACCAGTGGAATTGGATCCACTAGTTCCAATGGTAATGGCTAGAGTGGATTGGCCGAATCCATCATAGTGAGAGCACCAACTACAATACATACCTCAAGAGTCAAATCACCATGTAGTTAGACATTCCCAATAACTTGTTATCCCTGTAGATGAGCTCATTGAACACTGGAGACACAGTCACTAATTGCCGTACAAGAAACACAGTTTGGTGACCTTAGTGTGAGTCCAGACACAAAGCTCCCTGCTGATAGGAAAGAGGGAGTTGGACTGGGAGTTACCAACTACTTCCAGGGGGTGATCAGGGCACACAGAGCAGGTGTAAGGAGGGAACAAGTAGGGCCTTGCTTCTCTATTCAATGCTTTTGTCTCCTCACCAACATCTTTCCTGTCTGTAGATCATCTTTTTTTCTTTCTTTTTTTGTTCTTTGTTTCTTTCATTCTTTCATTCTCTCTTTCTTTCTTTCTTTTCTCCTGTCTTTCTCTCTTTCCAATTTTTCTTTCCTTTTTTCTCACATCTTTGTGCAACCAAGAAAAAAGAAAGAAAATCCATCTATTTGCGGTTGACATGATCTCTGTAACTAAGATTCTCCCTTAACTTGACCCCAAAAGGCCATTTTATCTTCATGGCACACAAAAAAGTCTGAGGTCTCTAACATGACCTAGGTTGAAGTATTCAGCTGAATCATGGTTCACTAACAAATCTCATATCCCGAGGTCCTAAATCTGATATCTTTTAATTTAGGACAGCCTATGTGGTTTTTTCTATGGATCATGTATATAAAAATATGCGTTGAACTTATGCAAGAACAGGAATATTATCTCATGGGGATTAAAACCAAGAAACCCTTGTTGTGAGTTTTATATTAGGTGGAGGAAATATGGGGAGTTTTTCCAATGTCTTCAGTGTTCTCACCTGAGTCACACATATACATAAAAAGAAGACAAGGACACAGTGTTTGAGATCGGAAAAAAACACATGAAAAGGAAAAAATAACCTAGACAAAACTGTCATATAACAGATATTAGAGTGGAAATAATTCAGTTATTATGGGTACCTGTTTGAGACCCTTTGGCATTTTTTGTAAGAAAAGTCTCATAGTCAGGTCAAACTGAGGTGTGGAAGCCTGGGACCTCAGCAAATGTTTTAAGGAAGAATTCAGGGTACACCTTCACCAAATACTTTATGGATTGGGGGGTCATGCCCTTGGATAAGACCTAGAATTGATCAGAAGCATCTACCCTAACAGAGGTAGTAAAACTATGCACAGAAGATCCAGGGAAGAATCACTATGACCAGGTCCATGAAAACAGCCTACATGGAGCTGAGCAGTCCGAACTGAGGAAATGGACATTCATTAGTGTGCAAGAGACACAGTGTGAAGACACATCTGGAAAGTGTTAGAAACCCTGAGGGAGAAGGCATTCATGCTGGGCTGAGGGCATGAAAGGGGATATGAGTTCACAGGTTGTGTAGGAAATGGTGTTTCAAAACTGTGAAGAAAGAACAATAGAAACACATATAGACTCAAATTATATAAGAAACATTCCGTTCAACAGTTGACTTATAAGCAAATTCTCTGACTGTGGAAAAGCAAACACAACCATACAAACATTCTTATAATCAAATGATGAAGAGAACTACAAAGAAAACAACACATCTCAGAAATCAACTAAGGGTGCAGCCTCGGTGGCGCTGTGCTGGGTCATGCTCAGTGAGCCTGTGCACTCCTGGACCAAGAAAATTAAAATTCTGGAGTTCTGGTAAGATGGCGATGGCACAGGTGGGACTGTAAGATTCTCTGAAAGTGATTTCCCATAAAGACTCTTGCTTCCCTCTCCCCACACCCCGCCCATCCCCAGCCACAGCGGTCCGAGGCCTGGAGACCTTCATTCCCATGAACAGCCTGACTATTGCAGCCCCATCACCATCGCTGCTTCACCCCAGGCCGCCCCAAGCCCCCGGCCACATAGAGCTCTCTCCCCGACTACACTGTCTCGCTCAGCCTCAAGCCACCACTGCCTGTGGAGGACTCAGATACCACCTTGTGGAGATCTCGGCTCCCTTGCTGACAACACTGCTCTGCCCACCACCAGCCATTGCTAGCTAACTCCCAGATGGGGCACCCAGTCCTGTCTCAGGCTGCTACAGCACATAGAGGTCCTCCATGCACACCGCTCACAGCTGCTGGCTCCATCACTGGCTGAAACACTCCACACATGGCCCAAAGCTGCCACCAGTGCTCGCTCCTGGAGCTCCAGGTCCCTGACCTGTGTGAGGCGGCCAGCCCAATCTCAAGCCACCATCAGCCAGGGAGGCCCTAGGCCCCCATCCCTTGGAGATACCAGCTCCATCCCTGACTGAAACACCCCGCATGTGGCCCAAAATCACCACCAGTGCCTGCTCCTCAGAGCTCTGGGGGCCCATCCCTCAGAGCTCTGCATCACCACCCTGGCCGAGGTGACCAGCTCCATCTCAAGCTGCCATCACCAAGGAAGGCCCTAGGTGCCCGCACCTCGGTGCTTTGGGCCCCCACCTTGGCTGAGGTACCCAACTTCATCCCAGGCCACCATTGCCCAGGGTGGCCATGGTGTCTGCCCCTAAGAACTCCAGATTCCATCTATGCCCGGGCACCCCACCAGGCCCAAGTCTGCCACTGTCCATTCAGACCCCCAGTGCCTGTGCCTCGGAGTTCCAGTCCCCCGCATAGGCTGAAGCACACAGCACCACCTCAAGCCACCACCACAGCAGCGGCCCCTGGCACCCAAATCTGGCCATCTCAAAACTTCAGGCCCGCATCTGGGTGCCTCAGAGCTCCAGGTAACCACCCTGGCTGAAGCACCCAATGTTGCCTCGAGTCACTGCTCACCGCAGAGTCCCTATGCACCTGCCCCTCAGAGCTACGGACTCCTCTCATGACTGACATGCCCCACCAGGCCCCAAGCCCCCACAGCCCAGGGAACCTCAAGGCCCCATCTCCATGGGGCTCCAGGCTCCCTTGTTGGCTACACCGCCCCACCTCCTAGCCAAACTGACCACTACACTGACAAGCAATGCCCAGCAGTCTCACACTTCACCTCCCCTGACTCACCACTGACCACAGCGGCACCAGAGAACAGCTGGAGCTAGAGTCCAGGCAGAGACCTGCATTGCTCCACCCAGCTCTGTGCAACCTACAACCTGGGACCAAAGATCAAAGAAAGAAGAAGAGGCCTGAGATGCATATGACACATCAACTTACAGCACCTGGCTGGCTTCCACTCCACAAAACCCCCAGCTGGATCCAGTGGCAGTAGCACCTGTGATCATCTGGAGCCCTGTCACCAGGCAGAGACCTGCAGTGGCTCACCCACCCAGCTCTGCCTAACCTCCAACTTGGTAGCCAGTTCTTCATGGTTGTGCAAGGGAACAGTACACCTTAAGGAGGTTGGTCAGCTCGTGTGTCTGTTGATTATATGTGTTAATTTTTTTGTTACTGTCGTTGTTTTTTTTTTTTTTTTGATTGTTTTCATTTTTGTTTCCTCTTACTCTCATCTGTCTTCAGGTCTATTTTCATTTATTAATGGGTACCTCTGTCTGTTCTCCGTTTTACTCTCCTCTGTCCAGCTTCTGCTTCCCCATCTCCCTGTTCCATTTCTTTCCCTTTTCTTACATCATTTTACTTCCAGGGAGCAAAACAATATCCCCACTTCATGAACAGATTACAAAGCAGTTGGAAGCAGGATCCAGCATATCCATGCACCTATCAGTGAATACAGAGAACTGCAGATAAATTTTGAATCACAGCTCCCCCCTCAAATAAATCACAAAGCTGCAAATGTTATAACACTCATCCAAAAGTCCAGACTCAGAATCAAAGTCAGAATATTCACATAAGGAATAGGAGATTGAGCAAACAGAAGAAAAAAGCCACACTGCCACTCCTGAAAAACAGATTTAAAGAAGACAGAGGAAGGGAAAAAAGGGTAAAAAATGGAAAGGCAATTCTACACAAATGAAGAAAAATCAAAAGAAGAATATAGGTTTCACATAGACCCGTGGAAGCCCAGACATTGAGAAAACAGTCTTTGGAATGTAAACAATGAAAAGCCCTCAGAATGACTGGTTACATACTACAAACCCAGATATCAAGACATTAATAGAGAGAATAAAAAGAATTGAGGAGAGACAAGAAGAAAAAAAAAGGAGTTGATAACTGAGATAACAGCAGTAAAAAATACTGTGATTGAAATAAATAACAAACTACTAAGCATGGAAAGCAGACTTAGCAAAGCAGAAGACAGAATATAGACCAAAATATAGAACTAAACCAAACTGTCAAAAACAGAGAAGATGCTTAAATAGACAGAACAAAACCTTCAAGAGATGAACAATTGCTTCAAGAGAATTGTAATTGAGAGTAATTGAACTTTCTGAGTCAAAAAGACAGAGAGATCACCCTCAAACAAACATTCCATGAAATTATTCAAGAAAATTTCCCTCACCTCATTAATGGTGCAAAAATTCACATGCAAGAAATGCAGAGAACCCCAGCAAGAAAACAAATGAGAAGACCAACTCCTATGCACATAGTAATCAGCCTGAACAAAGTAAGTATAAAAGAAAAAATCCTAAAATCAGTACGAGAAAAAGGTCAGACTACCTACCAGGAAAGACCAATCAGAAGGTCAGCAGATTATCTACAGAAACCCTTCAGGCTAGGAGAGCTTGGAGTCCAATAGTCAAAGTTCTCAAAGATAAACAATTTCACCCAAGAATAACCTACCCACCCAAACTAAGCTTCATCAGTGTGGGAGAATTAAAATCTTTCCCAGACATCCAATCCCTAACAACGTATGCTGTCTCCAGACCAACTCTGTAAGAAACTATTAAGAATGTATTAAGCATAGGAGAAAAGGGGAAAAGAACAACAATGTTCTTCACAAGAGTGCAGGAAAAAGGTTGAAAACACACATGAACCAACCCAAAAAACAAATAAAAACAACAAACAAAAAAGTAAAACAACAATTCTATAAGAATATCATGACAAAAATAAACCCTCACATTTCAATAATTAGCCTGAAAGTGAATGGACTAAATGCACCACTAAAAAGACACAGAACAGCAAAATGAATAAAGTATCATGAGGCAAGATTATTGTCTCCAAGAGACTCATCTCACCAGAAAGGACTCACAGACTCAAAGTAAGAGGATGAGAAACAAATTTTCATGCGAATGAAACACAAAAGAAAGGTGGAGTTGCAATCTTGATCTCAGAAAAAAATACACTTTAAGCTATCAAAAATGATAAAAGATGAAGGTCACTATAAAATGATAAAAGGCTCAATCCATCAACAAGAAATATCCATTCTAAACATATATGATCTAATATAGGAGCACCAATGTTCATACACCAGCATCTAGGCAAACTTAGAAAAGAGATTGACTCTAACTGTATCATGGGGGGTGTCTGTAATACCAGACTCAAAACCCTAGACAGATCATCAAGACAAAAAAAAAAAGCAAGGACTCCTAGAACCTCAAAGAGACTCTTGAACAAATGGACTTAATTGATACTTACAGAACACTCTACCCAAGCACCACAGAATATACATTCGACTTATCACCACATGAAACGTGCTCCAAGATTGACCACAACGTTGGTCGTAGATCAAACATAAACAAATTTCATAGGATTGAAATCTTGCCATTCACCTTTTCAGATCACAGTGGAATAAAAAGAAATATCAATACCAACAAAATTTCCTCAAAGCCCACGAAGCCATGGTCACCAAACAGCATGATGCTGAACAACGCCTGGCCATTACTGAAATGAAAGAAATTGAAAGATTACTGGACACAAAGGAAAATAAGGAAACAACTCACCAAAACCTCTGGGATACCATGAAATCGGTTTTTAGAGGAAAATTTATATCTCTACAAGCACACATCAAGAAAATGGAAATATCACAAGTAGAGAGCCAAACAAGCCACACAAGGGAGCTGGAAAGAGAAGACACCAAAACTCCAACTTTAAGAGAAGAATCCAAATCACAAAAATAAGAGCCCAAACGTGACATAGAAGAAAAAAATCATAGACATCATCAACAAAAAAAAAGCTGGTTCTATGAAAAAATTAACATTGATGGCCCATAGCCAGAATGACCAAGTAAAAGAGAGGAAAAAGTCCAAATACTCACAATCAGTAATACAAAAGATCAAATCTCAAAATAATAAAAGGCATATATGACAAACTCACATCCAGGATCATATTGGACTAGAAAAATATGCAAACATTCCCCTAAGAACCAGAGCAAGGAAAGGATTCCCCCTTCCACCCGCACTGTTCAACATGTGACTCTACATCCTTGAAGAGAAATGGTACAAGGGAAAGAAATAACAGACTTGCACAAAATAAGTATGATTTCTATATATCAATAATGATCAAGATGGTAACAAATCAAGAGCTCAATTACATTAAAAATACTCACAGAGCCTCAATCACCATGCGACTGTGCAGCAAGAACCTCTAAGAAACCTTAACAACTACAGCCAAGAAGGATCTCTCCTGTGTGAGCTGGGAGAATGCATACATAGACTAGTCATGGCTGCCACTATCTGGGGAAGTCATAACTTAGTGTTTTCTCCGTGGAGCATGCAGGTAGATCCTGAAACTGATTGTGGGAGCCATTCACATCCAAGTAAGGGGGAAAAAGCAGAGGGAAGCTCCCTCCTCCAGACAGCACACAGAACAGGTTGGCAGAGCTGGTGGTCAGCTGGCACTGCAGAAAAGTGCAGAAAAAAAATGGAACCTGAATATTCAGAAGCAACCACAAGAGAGAACACAAGGCTCAAAATTTTTATTTTTTGAATTTTATTCTATTTATTTGTTTATTTATTTTTAATTATTTATTTAATCCTCTGTTCCTATTTTATTTTTTCCTTTGTTTTCCTCGTTCAATTTTGGGTAAGGGTGAGAGTCTGTGTTCACTTTTCATGCATTTTTCTTTATATTTCTCCCTTTTTTTCACTTTTTCCTTTCCATTTTCTTCTGTTTCTCTTCTTTTAAAAAAATGCCTTTCATTTTCTCTGATCTTTTTCTCACCAGTACTTTATTTTTGAACTCAGTATGTACACGTATGTCTTCATTGCATGCACACATTTTGAGTTGGGGGAAAGTAGGTCTGAAGTAGTCAAATACCAAGCACTGAACCCTGTGATCTGCAAGTAGCTTCTGAATCATAGCTCCTCAATACAAAATATTCAACCCTCAAAACTGAAAAGAGACAGCACCACTCCCCACTCTCAACACTATTTTAGAATATAATATTTGGAGTTTCCAATCAGGAATGATAGCAGACTGAGAAAATAACAGAAGTTAGAGCTACTTCCTCATTTACTGAATGATGGAATTAAAGAAAAAGAAATGTGATCTGTCAATAATGAAGAAAAATTAGTGGAAAAATAGAGATAATGCACATAGTCCCAAAGTGAAAATGTCTATAACACAGACCTAAGGGCACAAATAATGGAAATCATTCAAAATTTCCAGAACACAACATAGATTATAAAGTGAATGGAAAGACTGAACAAGGCACAAGTAATATAAGCAACACTTAAAGAAATTATAAGAGAGATTTTATTGCTAGAAACTCCATTCAATAAATTAATAACAAGTTGAAAATAACAGAAAGAATTAAGTAAGCAGGGAAAAGAATGTCAGAGCCTGAAGACCAAAATATAGTATTCAGTCAATTGTTGAAGATATACCAATAAAACTCAAAATGAAAGAACCATAGCCTTCAAGAGATGTGCAAATACATAAAGAGATCAGACACACGCTGATCTGAAGTGGATAGGGAAACAGAGAACACATTGGAACAAGTATTCCATGAGTTTATCCATGAAAACACTCCTCATCTCACAAGACACATGACCAACTATACAAAAGAGATTCAGAGAACCCCTGCAAGGCATCACATGAGAAGATCAAACCCTGGGCACATAGTAATTCCCTTACACAAAATAGGTATAAAAGAAAAAATCTTAAAGGTAGCAAGAGAGTAAGGTACCCTATCCTCTACCAGGGAAGATCAGTTAGAATAACACTAGACTTATCTGCTGAAACACTGTGAGTGAGAAGTGACTGGAGGCAAAATTTCAAAATTCTCAAAAAGCAAACAAACAAAAAATATCCAGTCATGAATTTCCGACCCAGCTAAGCTAAACTCCATCAGCAATGGAGAATTAAAATCCTTCCCAAATATCCAATCCCTGGGAGTATGCTGCCTCCAAATCAGCTCTACCAAAGACTTTCAAGCAGGTATAAAGCACAGAAGGTAAAAACAAAACATACTAAAATAAAACATGACTATACACTTCATAAGAGTGCATGCAAACATGGAGCCAGCAGACCACAAGATACACCTACACAACTGAAAAGCACACATGCATACTAATACAAAGTTAAAAGAAAATAAAACAAAACAAGAGGTTTGTGACAGGGATAACTCTCTCATTTCAATAATCAGCCTGAACAGAATGGACTACATGCACCACTTAAAGACATAGAAAGGAAAATAGGATAAAAGAGCATGACCCAGAAGCATGCTGCCATTTGGAAACATATTTCACTACAAAAGACACCCAGACTAAAAGTTAAAGGATTGAAAATGAACTTTCAGGTAAATGGTAAACAAAAAAAGGCAGGAGTTGTGATTCTAATAACTGACAATACTACCTTCAGACTATCAAAAATTTCAAAAGTTACAAAAGGACACTACATAATGACAAAAGTTACAATTCATCAGCAAGATATATCCATCCTTAACATTTATCCAACCAACATAGAGGCACCAGAAATTATAAAGCAACCACTAAAAAACTAAACACACAATTGGACTTGAAAATTAAAAACCCCGCTAGCATCATGAAAAAAATTTCATCATGAAAAAAATTAGTAAGAACATATGAAACCTGAATTTGATGCTTGGCAAAATAGATCTAATTGATATCTAAAGAATGCTTCATCCTACAGTCACAGAATATACATTCTACTCATTAACACATGGAACTTAGTCCAAGATTGACCACATTCAAGCCCATAAATCAAATGTATACAAATTCCATAAAATAAAAACAATACTATACCTCTTCTCAAACCACAATGGAATAAAAATAAATATTGTCATTAAAATGATCATCCCAAAACACATAACGAAGTTGGACAAAAAAACAACATAGTGCTGAATAACCTGTGGGTCAACAGGAAAATAAACACAGAAATTCAAAGATTCCAGGAAACTAATGAAAATAAAGACATATCTTACCAGAATATCTGGAATGCAGTACTAAGAGGGTGATTTGTAACTCTACAAACACATGTTAAGAAAATAGAAAGATTATAAGTAAACAGCCTAACATCATAGATAAGGAAGCTGGTAAGCGAGACCACTAAAACCTTAACAGTAGTAGAAGAATCCAGATCACCAAAATGCAGAGCCAACCACAGAATATAGAAAACAAATATATCATAGGAAAAAGCAACAAAACAAAAAGGTAATTCATTGAAAGAATAAGTTAGATTTATGGTTGTCAAGCCAGACTGACCAAGAAAAGAGAGAAAAAGCCCAAATAAACACAATGAAAAATACAAAAGCTGAAGTCATAACTGACCATAAAGAAATTCAAAATAATATCAGAGTTTATATTGTACGCTTCTTTTTAATTTTTTTAATTTGAAAATTGTGGGGTACAATTCAGGGTAAGGTACAAATATTCATTGTGCAGATACTCTTGCTGATGATATGTGGTCCCCATTCCCCAGGCAGATAACCACTATTGCCAATCCCACCTCCCCACCCCCCAACACCCCTGCAGCTTCCACTGCTGTGAAAACTTCTCTAATAGTATTATGATAGTTGTTGAAGGTCCACATATAAGTGAGAACATGTGATACTCAGTTCTTTCTTTTTGTGAAAGATCACTCAGTATTACAGACACTAAGATCATCCAGGTTGCTGTGAAGTTTCTGATTTTGTTCTGTGTTATGGCTGCGTAAAACTCCATTGTGTATATGTACCACATTTTTTAATCCAGTCCTTTATTTTGATGGGTAACACGATTCTTTGATGTTCTTGCTATTGTGAAGAATGTTGCAATAAATATACGTGTGCAGGTATCTTTTCTACAGAGTGATTTTAGTTGTTCCAGGTACATTCCCAGTAGAGGGATTGGAGGGTTATATGGAGGGTCGATATGTAGAACTTTTAGGAATCACCACACTGTTTTCCAAAGACATTTTACTAGTTTACACACTCAGCAACATTGTAGAAATGATAGTTTTCCGACTCATCCTCTCCAACATTTGCTATTTTTAAAGTTATTGATAATAGTCATTCTGACTGGAGTTTGGTGGTATCTCAGTATAGTTTTAATTTGCATCTGCTTAATGACTAGTGAGGCTGAAATTTTTTAATGTATCTGTGGACTGCTCATATGTCTTCATTTAAGAAGTGTTTGTTCACATCTTTTCCCCACTTTGCAATGGGGCTGTTTTTTTTCTTTGCAACACGTTTGAGTTCCTTATGGATGCTAAATGGTACAGCTTTGTCAGACATAGAGTAGGCAAATATTTTTTTCCTTGTCTATAAGTTATCTATCTGCTCTCTTGATGGTTTTTTGGCCAGCAGAAGAAGTTTTTCAGTTTGATGAGGTCCCATATGTATATCTTATCTCTTATGGCATGGGCACCTGGGGTTTTGATGAGGAATTGGTTGACAGATCCAACTTCCATAAGAATGTCTACTGCCGTTTTTATGGTTCTTATGAAACCCAAATAAAAAGCACAATTCCATTCACAGTAGCAACATTAAAATGAAATTCCTTGGCATCTTCCTAATAATATATGTGAAAAAAAACAACAACTTTACAATGAAAACTACAATACATTGTTCAAAATAATGACAAATGACACAAACACGAGAAAAAATATTCCATGCCCATGCATTGGAAGAATCAACATTGTTAAGATGTCCATTTTTCCTAATTCAATCCACAGATTTAATGCAATGCTTAACAAATTACCAGCAGGATTCCTCTCAAACCTAGAAACAACAAGACAGGAATTCATATGGAAAAATAAACAACCAGTAATAGCAAAACAATCCTCAGCTAAACACAAAGCAGGAGGCATCACACTCCCAGACTTTAAACTTCAGTATAAAGCTACAATAATAATAAGAGTCTGGTATTGATACAAGCACAGGCATATAGAACAATGGGATAGAATTGAGATTTCAAAAGCAAAACTTCAATTTCTCAACCAACACATCTTTGAAAAGGCCTCCACCACCAACCACTGGGGAGAGGAGATTCTATTCAGTAAATTGTGTGGGGAAAACTGGCTACCACATGCAGAAGATTAAAACAGGACTCCTACCTATCCCCATACACAAAAATCAACTTTAAATGGGTCAGAGAACTATTGTGCACACTTCTATGGAAAGAAAATAGTAAGCTTAAATGAAATGGAAAGCTTTCTGAAATCACACAACTTTCCAAGGCAGAAATAAGAAGAAATCAAAAGCCTCAATAGACAAATATCAAACAAGAAAATTGACTTTGTCATTAGGAAGCTACCCTCAAAGCAAAAACCCTTTACAGTATCCCAAAAGAATTCTACATCCTACAAATCATCAAAAGAGGAGTTGACACCAATTTAATCAAAAGTTTTCATGAGCTGGGCTCAGTGGCTCAGCCTGTAATCCTGCACCTTTGGGAGGCTGAGGTGAGTGAATCACCTGAGCACGTGGGTTTGAGACCTGCCTGGGCAGCGAGACGTCATCTCTACAATAAATCAAAAAATCAGCCAGGCGTGGTAGCACATGCCTGTAATTCCAGCTACTTGGAAGGCTGAGGCGGAAGGATCGCCGGAGCCCAGCAGATCAAGGCTGTGGTGGCTGGGAGAGGCCACTGCACTCCAGTCTGGGTGACAGAGTGAGACTCCAACTCAAAAACAAAAAGAAGTTTTCATAGCAATAAAGAAAGGTGAATTAATTTTATGAAGTTAACATATCATTGATACCCAAAACTGGTCAGAACCAATGAGGAAGTCAAACAACAGGCTAATCTCCTTGATGAACATAGATGCAAAAATTCTCAACAAGATGAAAACAATACATATACAAAAATACATCTCAAAAATCATTCTTCATGACCACATAGGCTTCATTCTGAGGATGAAGGACTGTTTCAATATCCACAAGAACATTAATGTAATTTGACCCATCAACAGTTGTAGAAACAAGAACCACATGATTTTATAATTACTTGCAGAAAAAACTTTCAACCATATCTAGCATTCTTTCTTAATAAAAACACATTAGCACCTAGGCACAGAAATAAAACTCCTCAAAAGAGTATGAGTCACCTGTGATAAACCCACAGCCAACATATTGCTCAATGCACAGAAGTTGCAAGTATTTCTCCTGAAAATGGGAACAAGGCAAGGGTTGGCCCCCACTCTGTTGTAGCTGTTCAACAAAGTATGAAAAGTCCTACTTAGAGCAATTAGGCAAGAGAAAAAATTTGGCATATCCCAAAAGGAAAAGAGAAAGTCATGGTATGCATCTTTACAGGCAATATGGTCTATACCTTGAAAACTCAAGGGTATATGTCCAAAACCTACTTAAACTGATAAACAACGTTGGAATTGTCTCAGGGCACAAATTCAATGTGCAAAACACATTCATATCTGTAAACACCAACAATAATCAGGCAGAGAACCAGGTAAAAAGCACAATACTATTCATAACAGCCACAAAAAAAGAAAAGCCACATCTTGTCATTTTCCTAAGCCCAGATGTGAAAGATCTTTACAATGAAAATTATAAAACACTGCTCAAAAAAAGTCAGAGAAGACACAACCTGTGGGGGTCCAGCCCCTGCCAAGGGTGTGAGGTTTCCTGATGGAGAGACAGATAGGCAAAAGATGAAAATATTATACTCGGACACCTGCTTCCTGAACAGATGCCATTTAATGTTGGCTAATGGAAAGCTTTTATACCATTTGTAAAAGGACAAGACAAAGAAAATTCTTTCACGTACATATCCTCTAAAAGTTACCACCATCTAGTGGTCTTAGCAACAAACAAGCCAAGAACCCTATAAACATTCAGAAAATGAGTCTTATTCATAAAGCCAAAATTGATAGTTTTAGTCCAAAGTCCTGAATTACAGTCCTTGAAATGTCTCAAGAAAGTTTCCAAGTGTACATTTCTTCATGTAGCAGTAGTTTTCCTTCTGGGGATTCTATGACCTTCAAAGCTTCATAATAGCCTTTCTTGTCCAGGTATCTTCATTACTTTTCTCTTATCCTGCAGTGTTTATTTCTAAAGAGAACTCAAAAGAAACCTTTAGTGATGTTTCCCAGGCCCCCAAGTTGCTTTCTGTATTTAGTTAATTATCATAAAAGTATCTAATTATTATATTATGAATTCATTGAAAACCCACTCTGCAAACATTTACTTAAAATTTTAACTATAGAATTAAGTAAAAACTTTAACGATTAATCTTCATCCTAAATCTGTGAAAACAGTGTTATAAATCACCTGTGTAACTCCTAGATAAGTGTTAGAACTTATAATGAATTTATAATGAACTTACTATAAACTTGTGCTTCTAAAAAACCTTATATCTAAACACTAAGCTGCATATTCCTAAATCAAACAAAGAGTGAATATACTTATATCATTTTTACTCAAGTGATATCTAGTAACTTATCACCAAGTGAAAGAAAGCATTCTTGATGTGTTTGAGAGTTTAACCCTTGCATATGTTAGAAAAGGCCAAACAGTATACTGGGAAAGGGAAAAATAAACCATGACATTCTCAGGTTAGCTGTGAGTACTTCACATAAACATGCTATTTTCTTCTTCCACGACTGCACAGAATTCTTCGGTGGAACCAAAACCAAAGGTGGAAGACAGAAGGGCCTCAATTCCCGGGTTCACCCTGTGACCCGGGGTCTTCGGCCTACCAGGACCCTGTCAATCAGGTGGGCCTCCAAGGCTGGCTCCCAACAACAAACAAATGGAAAAACTTTCCATGTTTATTGATTGGAAGAATCAATATTGTTAATTTGTCCATCCTACTCGAGGAAACCTACAGAGTCAACAAAACATCCATCAGATAGCCAACATCATTTTTCTCAGAACTGGAAGCAGCAGTACAGAAATTCCCATGGACACACAAAAGAATACCAGTAGCCAAAACAATATTCATTGAAAGAAGCAAAGCAGTAGGTATCAGAATTTCAGACATTGAAATTTACTATAAGACTACAATAATCAAAATGGCCTGGCACTGGTGCAAGTATAGGCATTTAGACCAATGGAGCAGGATAGTGATTCGAGAAGCAAAATCTTAATCTCTCAACAAACTCATCTTTGACAAAGGAATCAATAACAACCACTGGGGAGAAGATAACTTATTTAGGGAATTCTTCTGGGAAAGCAGGCTGACTGCATGCAGGAGAATGAAACAACATCAAGATTCACAAAAACACACTCCAAATTGATCAGACCTAAACATAAAACAACAAACTATAGGAATCTTAGAAAATATAGGAGACATCATTCTGCACATTGGAACATACAACTAATTCCAGATCATAAACGCAAAGGCATATGACATAATGTGGAAGACAGACAAATGGTACCTCATCATACTGAAAAGCTTCTGCACTGCCAGGGAAACCATGAAGTGAACAAGACAATAAGGGTAAAAATTGTTAACTGTGTACCTGACCAAGCCTAAAATCTAGGATCTAAAAGAAACACAAATGAGGCTAAAGGACAACAGCAAAAAAAGACCCAAATTAAAAAGTGGACATGAATAGACATGACTAGACTTTTCTCAAAAGAAGACATACAGCCAACAGACACGTGAAAAAATACGCAGCCTCAATAATCACCAGATGAATGAAAATCAAAACTACATTGAGATACCATCTAGCTCCAGAAAGAATGGCCATCTTTAATAAAATAAAACTCAACAGATGCTGGCTAGGGTGTATAGAAATGAAATTAATCTTGGTGGGATCGCAAAGTAGTTCAATCTCGATGGAAAATGTGTGGTTATTTTTAAAGAATTAGCAATTAGCCTTCATAAAAGCCAGCAATTTGCTTTCTGGAAATATACCTGGAATAACTCAAATCACTCTAAATAAAAAAGATACTTGCACATGCATGTTTACTGCAGCTTTATATACAACAACAAAAACATATACCAGCCCTGCTGCCCATCATAAGTGGACTGGATAATGAAAATGTGGTATATATCCACAATGGTGTACTACACAGTCATAAAGAAAGACAATATTATGAACTTTGAAGTAACTTGGATGGATGTAAAGTCTGTTGTACTCATTGACCTATCACTGGAACAAAGAACTGAATACTACATGTTCTTACTTATATGTGGGTTCAGAACTTTTGTCACAATACTATATGATTGGAAGTAGTCAGGCACTGTCAGGGGAAGGAGGGGTGGGTGGCATGTAACATCAGTTAGGGTACCTGACCTTAACCAGGGGATGTGAGGACCAGAGTCCCAAACTTCACCTACACATGAACTACTCATGTGTCTAATCCTGACGTGTGTTCCACACTTTTACATAAAAAAGACAGCATCAACACTTATAAAATGCAGAGTAATAAATTTGGACAAGGAATTAAAAGGTCTCTAACCAGGGAACTAAAACCCACTACTACAACAAATTATAGAAAACATAAAATAGGAAAAACATTCTCTGCTCATGGGTTGGAATAAGCAACATTGTTAAAATGACCATATTTACACAAAGTTTTTAGATTTATATGTATATAATATATATATATGAGTGTCTTTATATACAAATAATATATTAAGTATAGAATATATATATATTCCTATTTCAAGACATGGTCTCAGAACCATATGGTGTCATCCAAGAAGAAGAATTCTGAACAAGAACACAGCTTTTTATGGTGAGCTGAAGATGCTGAGAGAAAGACACTCGGTGAGCTGAGATGAGAACTCTCTGCAGGGCAGAGATTAGGAAGCAGGTGGTGCAAAGGAGATGCTAGAGAGGCTACAACCTCACCTGGAGTATAGGAGACTGGTAAGGGGTTTGTTCTCGGGATCTGGGTTTTTCTTATTTTAAAACAAAATCCTATAAAAAGTTAAAATAATAATTTGGCAAGGAATACACATGTGTCTTCAGGATCTCACTGTACTTAAATCGTTTGCCTAACCAAGCCAATCAGCAAGAATGACATATAAAACAAAGAACTTCTTGTGCTGTCTGAAGCATGAACAGGATATGAGAACAGGAATAGTTTTATATATTCAAGGTTTGAAAAAAGTGAGAATCACACATATCCCAGACAATAGACTTGTAGAAGACCACGTCAAGAACAGGTTAAAACTGTCAGTGTGCAATTTAAACATGGGTTCATTTTGAGGAATATGCGATGTGAGAGTATTTCTAATAATAAATAAGTTTCTTCTTCATGAAACTCTGGGAAAAAATGGAGAAACAGATCTTTGACAAAAAAATATCCTGCCTTATAGATATACAAATGACCTGAGGATTACTGAGTTAAATACAGAAATGCCTGTGTCCTGAGAGAATAAGACAACAACCACATTCTTCCTCTAGAGAATGCCCGGAGAGCACAGCTCCTCACTGTGCACTGGAGCTTGAGGATTATCTTCTTGGTGGCAGCAGCAACAGGTAATACCCAGGACAGAGGATGCCCAGACACAGGACAGAGGAGGGGACCGGGGTCAAGCAAGATAAGTTTTATTCACTCCAGCTTCTTCTCTACAGGTGCTCACTCCCAGGTCCAGCTGGTGCAGTCTGGGGCTGAAATGAGGAAACCTGGGGCCTAAGTGAAGGACTCCTGCAAGGCTTCACGATGCATTTCCACTGGCTACTATATGATCTGGGTGCAACAGACGCCTACACAAAACTTGAGGGGATGGGATGGGTCAACACTGGTACTGGTAGAACAGACTATGCATCGATGTTCCAAGTCAGAGTCACTATGAAATGGGACATATCTACAAACAAAGTCTACATGGAGCTGAACAGACTGAGCCCTGAGGATACAGCTGTATATTTCTGTGTGAATCACACAGGGTGAATATATACATTCTTAGAGATTCAGAAACCCTGATGGAAAATACAACTCTGCTACCCTGAGGGGATGTCAGGATAAAATGATTTTTAAAATGGGGCTACATAATCTCAGAGGAAGAACAATAGACATACGTACATACTTTAATTATACAAGAAGTATCCATTCGGCAATCACCCTATAAGCAAAATTCACAGACTGGGAAAAGGCAACCACATATGACACTGATACAAACTTCTTCACTAAGGTATTGGGGGAACATGTGTCTTCAAAAGTGATGGATGAGTACACTGGAACAAGATTCCTTGATCACATGGTGAAGCTTAGAATAACTCCTACAAAAATGTCTTCCTAAATATCTCTGCCTCTTGTTTACATAAAATATTAAAGCACTTTGGGAATCATGGAAAATTTGAGTAGGATTTACAGAGGGTCTCCAACACTCTTTTCTTATACTTACACAGCCGTCCTCACAATTTATATTTTGAATTACAGTCACAAATATGATTTATTGGCCAAAACTATTGACACACTGGTTCTTTTCTTTAGCATGTTCCCATGACATAACAAGTCTAAATTAACTGGGGCACCACAGGTAATTCAAATGTGTTATGGGGAACGATACCAGTTAGAGAGAAAGTAAGGTTATTTTAATTGTCACAGTATCTTCCAGGATCAATGAAATGTATTTTTATTTAGAGCTCCTCTGAATCCCAGTTTTCTATGGCCCTTCTCAGAGGGAAAGGTTTCCACCTTTTGAGGAAGGCCAATTACTCTAAAACCTTAGCAGCTTCTGGTGAATTCCCTGATTAATCTCCTTTAGAGAAGTGGAAATCTTGACCATGAACAAGGTCCTGTATGATACCCTGCAGTCAGATCAGATACACTGCAAGTTCTTGAGAGGTTGTTCTATATGAGGCTCCTTGGACAGGAAAGACAAGCACATTCATGTGTCTGGTAAGAAACAAAACTTTTCCTAAAAAAGTAAGTTGGCACCTTGAGGGCATACTCTAGGGTGCAATATGGTCTCGTTTGCTTGCTGCCCATCAGCCAGAGGCAAGAGACTGTGTGGTCTTGGAGAAGGACAACTTCACTGGGGTCACTGTTTTTGGGGTACTTGTCATGCAACATCTGAGTAATTCCATTTGCTTGATTGTTGGTGTCAGTCCCTTGGTGGGTGCAATCTGGAAGATAAGATAAACGCATACATCCTTCCAGTTATTACCCACTATTACCTGCATAAATAATCTGTGCTCCAGAATGGAGCGGATACTTGCAGGGACAAAAATAACTTACATATTTTATCATCTTGTGTAGATTCTGCAAAATACCATGCATGACAGTAATAAGATAAAATTAGAAATAATTAACAGGTAACTGAAGGGTGATGTGGGCAAGATAAAGGGTCATCCCCAAGGGACTGCAAACCTGGAGAGCTCACTTCCTCTTGCTAATTTTTTTCCAGAAACTGTGCCAAGAACTCACAGAGGACTGCAGGTTATCCTGAGTATGCCCCTTATAGACAGCTGAAGGAAATTACATTATATTACAAAAAGAAATAGATAAGTAAAACTGCCAAAACTCATTACATTATGGAGTTGTCAGATGCATTTATGAATACTGTCTGATGTATAAATCAATGTTAAAAAAACTTATACAGCTCAGCCACTGAGTAATGGAGTCACTCTTTCATCACATATATTTATAGATGATTGGACAAGAGATTGATCTCAGCACTAATTTCTGATAAAGGCAAACCAAACCAACCTTGCCCTGTAGGGGCTGGGATCTGAGTGCTTTTCTGTCCCTGCCTCATCTTGTGACTACAGGGCCAAAATTGTAATGCATATTACTGTTAAGTGTTCAGCCAAAGTAAGCATGTGATGCATATAGCGTACATGTTTCCTTATCAAACATGCAAACAAACCCCTTTCAGGAATACTGATATTTCCTGCTAATCCATTATGACTATGGCTACTTGACCAATTCATTCATTTCAAATGCCTTTCTCATCTTTTCCTCCCTTGAAGCACCTATTAAATCCTCTGTGGGAAGGTATGCACACACCAGCCCTGGCCTGTTTGGATATTTCTTGCATTCACAACCCTTTAAAAAAAGGAAGTCCCTTTCTAATATTGTAAATTGTGGGTTGATACAATTGACAGAACACGCAGGTGGAATAACATACATAGTAATTATTGTTGAATGGAGTGCAGTGTGATGCTCCACGGGCTCTTTGACCCACCCCCAGAAAATCATTTCAGAGCATATGCAGCACAGTTTTAAGACCTAGTTTACTTGAAAGAAGGAAAGGGAAAGGCACACACAGAGATACAAGTGTGAGATACCGAGATAGAGTCATGTCCATCTTAAGAAAAAGATGGCAACTTTGTTTTTAACAAGAAGCTTGATATACCTGTGCAATGATTATTAGGTTAAACAGGAGCTAAAGGGTGGGCTGCAGGTATCTGATTTGAGTTTGGTTTACCAAGTCTCCAAGTCTCCAGCTTTGATTAGATAAGTAGGCGGGCTTTTCTTAAACATGCATTTGTTTTCTATGGGGAAATAGATAGCTTTGTCACTATATGTGTGCAGAGGACAGTTGTGAACAAGTGTGAGATGACAGCTTCAAAGACCCCACATCGCACACTCTTGTGGCTTACCCTCCAAAAATTCTCAGGTTCTCAAGATAACAATACAAATGATTTCTTCTTGTGTCTGCCATTAGAAGATCTGATGTCTAAGAAATACACTCAGAACATTCTTTAGACAGAACTTACAGGGTAAAGAGTTTTCCAGAATTTCATCCTATAAGGGGGAAGAAAAATTATTTTATTGCAAGTTGCCTCCTCCCAGTTCTACTGCATCATGCAAAAGGGTCCAATCAATATTCAGAAGAATACTTCGAGGATGCTGCTGCCAGGAAGGGGAGTAGAGGAAAGGATGAAATCTGCTTTACCACTAGGAATCTTGTAAGGTCACAGCCCGGATGTAGGGGACGTCTAAATATCTTGAATTCAATAGAAATAATATGGATCACTCCCTTGCCTCCTCCCACATCACAGCTTCACAAGTATAATTATTCTGGATTGAAAAATATTGTGTCCAATGCAGGAAATTTTTCTGACTTGGAGAACTTAGAGAACTCAAAGAAAATGAAATAGGAAAAGTCAAGAACAGTAGAGCAATCTGAGGACCCTGACACTAACAAATTCATTGATTTCAGATTCATTTATCTGGAACATCTGCAGAGTTCACATATAAGAACCGGTAAGTTCAATGCACATGTACTTTCCAAGTCACCACTTGTATTTTATGTTATTTAGATCTGTTATCAACAGTTAATCACATACCCAAGGCCTAGTGTCAGTGGGAGGAATGCACTTCTTTTTTTTTTTTCTTTCTGAGTTGGAATCTCACTCTGTCACACAGACTAGAGTGCAGTGGCCGCTCCCGGCCACCACAGCCTCGACCTGCTGGGCTCTGGCGATCTTTCCGCCTCAGCCTTCCAAGTAGCCGGAATTATAGGCATGCGCTACCATGACTGGCTGATTTTTTTATTTATTGTAGAGATGAGGTCTTACTGCCCAGGCGGGTCTCGAACCCGCGAGCTCCGGCAATCCACTCACATCAGCCTCCCCAAGGCGCAGGGTTACAGGCTGAGCCACCGAGCCTGGCTTGGAATGCACTTCTAATGAACTAAACACTAGGAAGAAGAGAAAATAAGTGTGGACATTCGAAACTACAGGATTAAACAAATGGCATTTTGAAAAATAAGCTGCAAGGAATATTGTAACATACCTGAAGATCAATGAAAATTTAAGTTCAGCATATCCAAACTTGAGATTCCATGAAAAATATGAGATTCCTAGGGCTAAAAAGAAAATTTATACGTTTATAAATATACATTATAGAACAAATGCTGTGGCTCAGGTCTGGCTTCCCAGCACTTGGGGAGGACTAGGTGGGCAGAATGCTTGAGATGAGAAATTTGATACCAACCTGGGCAAAATAGGGAAACTTTATCTCTAAAAAAAAATTTAAAAAGAATAACTGTGTGTAGTGGCACACACCTGCAGTCCCAGTTACTCAGGATGCTAAAATTGGAGGAATTCCTGAGCCCAAGAGTTTAAAGTATCTGTGAGCTGTGATCTTAGTGACTCTGGGTGAAAGAGTGAGACCTCCACTCAAAATCAAAGTTTAAAATATATATATGCACACACATAAATTCACATAAGTATATGAATATATATTACAATTTGTCTGTATAAAATGTGTATGCATGTATAAATATATATATGTATATACATATATATTACAATGGAAAGATTTTTAAATGATAACTAAATAGTACACATTAAATAGCTGGATTGAGGAGATTAAATATGTCTCAAAATACCATAGGGAATAGAATTTTTGTATAGATTGTCATACACAAATATGGAAGCTGTGATATGTGAGATCGGCAGTGTGGCTTCAGGATGGTGACTCAGAAGAGCCAAAGATGCAGTACTAGCTCTAAGCCTGGAGCCTGGGTCCCACAAAGTCAATAACGTAATTTCAGTCCGGGAAGATGGTGACTTGGAGACACAGAAGAGACAGTGGTGTAGCTCCTTTCAGCTGCTTGCAAGCAAAGATTCTGGAAAGATCAAGGTATAGCTCCAGGCAGAAGACTGACATCCAGTGGCAATGGAAGACCAATAATTCAGTACCACACAGAAGGCTGGAAGTCTAGAACTCAGAAAAGACAAGTTTATAGAGCCAGACAGAAGGCTGACACTGACAGGAAGAAACCAAGAAATGCCATGACAAAACTTCACTCGAAAGTCTGGCAGCCTGGAAACCCAGGAAACTCATGATATATATATATAGTCCCTGTCATATGTCTATGAGTCAGAAGAATTAGAAATGGCAAAGAGGTATTTAATTCAGAAGGCTGTCAGGTAGAAAATAAGAAAAACAGATAATCTAGCTCCGGTCAGAAGGTGAGAAGCCTGCTGAGTCAGGAGATCTTACAGTCCGCTCTACTTCAGATGAAAATCTTCTAGAAAAGTTATTCTTGTTGACAGAGACTAGTGTTTTTGTTTCATGCATCTACTCATTAGATGGGGCCCACAGACACTTAACAGGAAAAGCGATGTACTAATATTTCACTGATTTAATGGTGATCTCATCTGAAGACAGGTTCCAAGTTGATACAACAACAGCCATCACAGAGGCCCCTTTGGAACAGCACCACGTCCCTTTTTACTACTCATTCATCTTTTGAGCTCGACTTTATGGTTTGGTGCTACATGATGCTCCAGGTCACCCCTTGTCCTAGAAGTGGTCATTTCTGATAAAAGCTTCGGGTTCTTTGTCTGAATAATGGAATTTAAATAAAGTTATGTGAGTATAAAATAAAACTAGCACATAATGTTAATAATAATTAGATGTAAATTAGCATAGTGGCAGGAAAACTGTAAATCAGAAGAAAATGCAATAAAAAATAGAGCCAAATACTTGACAAAATACTGACTTTATTGAAGGTCTTTTGCAGGATTCTAGGATGAGAACAGGCAACCACACGCAAGGAGCCACACCCTCTCCACGTCTAAATGTGTACTGTGTTTTGGATCTATATGGGAAAAATGTCATTTACACACAAACACACACACACACACATACACATACATCTATCAATGTTGGGGTGTTTGCATGGCCCAGATATAAGGATGAAGGGCAAACAAGGGGCCCAAGTCTGTGAAAATTAAACATAGTAAGTATTTTTGTGGTTTGCTTGCATTGCTGTAAGCCAAATGGGTCTGTCTGGCAGCTTATATTTTGTGTGATCTCTAACCAGTGGGATAAAAAGGAAAAAAACTTCTCCCACCAATTTACTCAATGTAGCTGAGGTCACCATGTGTCTTGACCCTATCAGTGCATCTGGTATCTCCTGATAAGAGGTTCCCTGATGGTTCTATGAAGTCTTTACTTGGAGTCTTCTTGAAAAGTTCACTGGGTTAGTAAACACAATTCAATGTCTCAAGTAATAATTTTAAAGAGAATGTGGTGTCACTGATGAAGAATTCTGATCAGGGTTTAGCCACTTCATACTGGGCTAGAGATGCTGCAAGAAACATACTCTATGAGCCCTGAGGGAACGTTCCTGCAGGATGGAGACTGGACATAAGGGAGCACTAAAGACTCACCCAGACAGACTCTTGTCCTTAGAAGGAGCACAATACTTTGGCGGACAAGCTTCCTCTCAGGAATTGGGTCTTATTTATATCCAAAAAATCCATATACCTTAAATAAAGGTTTTAGCAAAAAGGATTGATGCTCCTTTCATGAAAATGTTATGTGTGGAGCATTTATCTAACCCAATATGTCAGTAAGAACTGCATTAGAACAAATTCTATGGGTTTCAGTTAGCTTAACAGGAGATGGAGAACAGGGAAACAGGGAAGTTTTATTAATTCAATGCATTCAAATTATGGAGACACACTCATCTCAGGAGTTAACAAACAGAGGACAAAGTCCAGAGAATGCTGAGTCTGCTTGATTCCTGCTTAATATTTCCTTCTTTTGCCACACATTACATGTTTATGCAGCATGACTGTATTTCTCTTTTAATTTTTAACATTTTTAATTAAACAGATGTAATAACTGTGTCATTATGTATCCATTCTGATCAACTGTTCATTGCAACCTCTTTCTTTCTATTTGGTATGACCCATAGTTTTATATTGAATGCAGGACGTTTGGGGTTTGTTGTTGGTGTATTGTTTTTGTTTATGTGATTTTTTCCTATGTGTTAATGCATCCTAACTTTGCTGTGAAGGTTTCTGCAAATCTATTGAGGCCTGAATTTGAAACTCATTGCAATGGCTGCATATGTTGCACTTTCTCCTTGGTCTGATCAAAAGAGTATTCACATTCCTCCTGTGATACTCTACTTTTAGTTTACTTTTGGCATTGCGCTTTCCCCTTGTGGTCAGCTCTCCCAGGAGAATTCCTATTTTATACTTGACAGTTTTTAATGTGGTGACAGGAGATGGACTGAGAACGATTCTCGCTGAGTCAAATTCAGAACCTGGTGTCATGACCCATGCTGTCACCATCACCAGATATGAGGGGGATAAAAAATTTACATTAATCTGACACAGTTTTTCTTTGTTTTTTTTGTTTTTTTGAGTTGGAGTTTCACTCTGTCACCCAGACTGGAATGCAGTGGTCACTCCTGGTCACTGCAGTCTCAACTTGCTGGGTTCTGGTGATCCTTCTAACTCAGCATTCCAAATAGCTGGAAATATAGGGTGTGCTACTATGCCTGGATAATTTTTTTTTATTTTAGAGAAGAGGTCTTGCCAATTTTCCCAGACAGGTCTCGAACCCACAGGCCCAGGTGATCCATTCATCTTCTCAAAGGTCTGGAATTACAGGCTGAGCCACCAAGCCCGGCTTTGCTTAGTTTTTAGTTGTAAATTTGGTTAGATGATGGAGCTGCCATTTATGTACCCCAACCTGATGAAGATTATTAGTTTCACTGCACATCAGGCTGCTCCAGAATCTTCTCCTAGTACTGTCTGCAAACTCTCTTATGAAGTCAAGTTGTGTCTGAAATCCTGCCATGTTGGATTAGTCATACTTCCCCTTCTCTATATCTGATCACTCTCAATATCTCATTGGGTTCTTCATCACCCACATTGCCCTGGGTGATATCTTATGTCCCCACCCAACTTAAGCAAGACCTCAATTATGTTGATTCAACCAGTGTTCACCTGACATCTGATGTGTCCCTTTAGTAATTTCCCATTAGCTGACATCCTTCCTGATTTTGCTCACAAATCCCCAATTTCTCACTGTATATGTGGAGTTTCATTCAATCTCTCTTACCCACTGCAAAACTCCACTGATAGGTCATATTTTGCAAATGAAAACCGGGTCCCACCAGGCCCATTCACCAGATAGCAAACATTGTCATAACCTGTCAATAGGTTCACAACCCTTTCAGGACTCCCACCCTCAGTAAGTACTCAAAATTGTAAAGATAGAGCACAACTCCTGATATTCAGCCCTGTTTCATAATTGAGCAAACTCAGAGTTCTGGCTCAAGGAAGGACAAAGGATAGAGCAAATATCAAAAGTGACTACTTCTACATTTTTGACTGAATAGGAGAATTATGGAGAAATATAACAGAATTGCTACAAATAAAGATTATACAATGAAAAACTGCTGGTAGTCCATCAGAATCCAACAACCAGTCAGTGCTGGAAAGAACAGCTACTGGGACACAAACAAAGACAATCTCCCAGAATGACACTACCCAGAAGGTACTTAAGTAAATCAGAGATTCATTAGATAGAATGAATAAAAATCTAGAAAAACAAGGGATAAAAGTAAATGAAAATGCAAGGAATCTAGACAGACTAAAAAAAAAGCATACTTAGAAATAGCAGAAATAAATAACTTCATCCAAGAAATATATGACAAACTAACAAGTGTGAGAAACACAATTTACAAAGCAGAAGAAAGAATTTCAAACTAGAAGACAAAACATGGCATTAATCCAATCTGTTAAAATATAGAAAAAAAAAACTTAAGGAGAAAGAGAAATTTCACCAATAAACCAAACCAAGTTCTGATTGGAATATCTGAAATAGATAGAGAATTGGAAAACACCTTGCAGCAAATATTCCATGATCATTCAAGAAAACTTCCCTTATCTGGCCAGAGAGATGAATAAGCAAGCACAAGAGATCTAGAGACACCTAATAAGAAAACCAACCCCTAGACACATAGTAATTTGCATGCACAAAGTAGGTATAGTAGAAAAGAACTCTAAAGGCAGAAAGAGAAATGGTCAGACTACCTATCTAAGGAGACCAATCAGAATTACTGCAGACTTCTCTGCAGAGACACTACAGGTCAGAAGGAATTGGATCCCACTTCTATATGCTTTCAAAGATAAACAGTTGGAAGCAAGATTTTCCTACTCAGTCAAACTCAGCTTCATCAGCAATGATGAACTAAAATCCTTCCCAAACAGCCAATCCCTAAGAGACTATGACACTTTGAGACCAAGATATACAGAAGATTCTTAGAAGATGCTGTGCACAGAAGAAAGAATACACAAAAGAAAGACCATATGTTTCAAAAGTCACAAACACAAAAGTAGCAGAGCTTAGAGGAAGCCTGTAGAAATGAAAATACACACACACACACACACGATATAAAATGTTATATATTATATATTATATATATATTAGTTTATAAGCTAAAAGAAAACAAAACAGCATACTAAGAACATTATGTCAGGGAACAATTCTCAGTTTTCAAATCAACCTGAATGTGAACGGGTTAATTGCATCCCTGAAAAGACACATAGTTGCAAGTTGGATAAAAACCATTACCCAGTCTTTTGTTGCATCCAGGAAACTCATATCAACACAGAGTACAAGAGAGACTCAAAGATAAAGGATGAAACACAAAATTTCAGGCAAACACATTAGAAATGGTAGGAGTTGTGATCTTAATATCACCTTTACACAATCAAATATATAAAAAGATAAAGAAGGACACTACAAATTGAAAAAAGTTTTGACCCTTTAACAAGAAATATCCATCTTAACATATATGCACCCAACACATGAACACCAGCTTTTATGAAGCAGCTACTAAGTAAACTAAAAAAAGATATTGACCCTAACACTATCATAGCTTGTAATTTAAATACACCACTAACAACCCTAGATAAATCATCAAAAAAATGTTTAGCAAAGAGATTCCAAACCTCTGCTTGATGCTACAACAAATTGACTTAGTAGATACTACAGAACACTCCACCCAACATCCACAGAATACACATTCTACTTAACTCCACGTGGATTGTACCCAGGATTGACAATATCCTCAGTCAAAATTCAAGAATACACAAATTTCACAAAATTGAAACACTGCCATGCACCCTGTCAGACCACAGTGGAATGAAAAATATCAATCAACATCAACAAATTTCCCCCAAATCCCACAAATACATGAACACCAGATACCATGATGCTGGACAACTCTTAGGTCAATACAGAAATCTAAACAAAAATTAAAAGATTCTTGGAAAAAAATAAAAAAAACAAGAAACGTCTTACCAAAACCTCTGGAATGCCATGAAAACAGTACTACGAAGGGAATTTTTATCTCTACAAACACACGTCAAGAAAATAAAAAGAGAACAAACTAAGGGACTAACAAGTTACCTAAGGGAGTTGGAAACACAAGACTACCGAACTGTAATTTCAGCAGAAGAATCTATATCACAAAAGACAAAGCTCAAATATGAGACATAGCAGACAGAAATACCAAAGGTAAAAACCAGTGTTACAAAGAGCTTTATATTTGAAGAGATAAAAAAGAATGATGGAGACCAAGCCAGAATGACCAAGAAAAGGAGAAGAATCCCTATAAACACAATTGGAAATGCAAAAGATCAAGGCACAACTGATCCCAAAGAAAAGCAACTATTTTGTTTTTCTTTTTTAAGAAAACGATACACAATTAAAACCCTGAACCAGAAGGAATTCCAGCAGAATTCAACAAAAACATACAAGGAGGAGTTGAAACCAATCCTACAAAAAGTATCTCAGACAATTTCAAAATCAGAACTCTCCCTGATTATTTTATGAAGCTAACATCACACTGATACCCAAACAGGGAAAAAAATCCAACAAAGAAAGAGAACAATAGGTCAGTATTTCTAATGAACATAGATGCAAACATTCTCAACAAGATTCTGGTAAACTAGATCCAACAATGCATCTCAAAAATCATCCACCATGACGAAGTATGCTGCACTCTTTGGAACAGGACTCTTTTAAAACCTACAAGACCATAAATGTAATTAAATAGATCAACAAATATAAAAACAAAAATTCATTATTATATTATTAAATGTGGAATAAATGCTCAATTTCTCAACCAAATAATGAATAGGCAAGCAATTCCTGATCAAAATCAAAAAGACCTTGTCATAAGAGATAAGATAGACAAATAGGACTTTATCAAACTAAAAAGTTTCCACAAAGTAAAAGAGAGCTAGGAAGAGGCCCACAGAATGGGAAAAAAAAAATTGTCAACTGCATATCTGACAAACACTTGTCACCCAAGATGTACAAGGAACTCAAACATGCTGAAAGGAAAATAACAAGCAATCCCAATAAAAAGTGGGCAAAATACAGGAATAAAAAAATCTCCAGAGGACAAATGAGCAGCCAACAGACACTTGAAGAGATGCTCGGTTTCACTAATCAGCAAATCAATGCAAATCAAATCCATATCGGGATACCACCTAACTCCAGTAAGAATGGCTGTCAATGATAAAAGAAAACAACAGATGCTAGTGAGGATCCAAAGGAAAGGGAATGCTTCTACAATGCTGGTGGCAAAGGAAACAAGTTCGAAGTCTATGGTAAACAGTGTGATGATCCCTAAATGAAGTAGAAATGGACCTTCCACATGATCCAGCATCTCCATTCTGGGAATATACCCAGAGAAATTTAAATAACTCTATAAAAAGATATCTGCATAGACATTTTTATAGCAGCACTATTTACAATCAAGAAAGCCTAGATTCAACTGTACTACCAATTAAAACTGGGTTTGATTTTTTTAAGAGTAGTAGAAATATAGGATGGATTACACAGCTATAAAAAAGAACAAAATTATGGAGTTTGCAATAACTTGGATGATTTTAAAGACTATAATATCACATAATATATCATAAAAGCAAAGAACTGCTTACCACACTTTCTCACTCATAAGCTGACCGTGAACATTTCCCATAATACTGTAAGAAAGCGTTTAGAAGTAGCTAGGAAACCCTTCCAGGAAAGGGGAGGCACATAATGTTAATAAAGGTACCTGATTTCAAGCGAGGAAAGCTGGGGACCAAAGGAGGGCCAAATTTTACCTGTATAATGACCATTTGTATGCCTAATTCTGAATCATACCCTAACTCTATGAAATAAAATAAATTAAAAAAAATTTTTAAATAACAGCAGTTTTCAAACTCTACCAGAAAATTAAAAAGGAAAGATTAATTCCAAGCTCATTTTGTCAAGAGGAGTATCATAACAGGACAAGAATGCAAAAATAAATTAATAAAAATACATAAATACAAAAATATGTAAACATTGCATAAATACATAAAACAGGCAGATATCCCTGATTAACATAGGTGCAACAAAACTTCCTACTCTTTCAATATATCTTTTATGTTTTCAGTGCTGATCTCAGTGCTGTAAAATTTCTCTGGTTGTGGGACTTCCATAATGGTATTTTTGCTCATGTGTAGGTATAGTTTCTGGTTTTTATAAGGTGACAGAGACTGGGACCTCCTATTCCACCATTATACCATTGTTGCCCTCAAGCAGAATGTTATGTTCAGTCCTCTGGAAGTTAATGTGGGACCTTTAGCCCAAAAGGCAACCTGGTCCTAAATAAACAGTTTTTATGAAGTCCCACAAGCTGCATATTGTCCTGAAAAAAAACAACAACAACAATGCCCTCCAAAAATTTGTATGCAGATGTTTATGACAGCTTTACTCATTGAAGGGTGCAGGAAGTGACCAGAGAGGTGGCTCCCCAAATGGCACCGAGCATGGTGAGGACACACCAGACAACAAAGGCCCTAGGTCCCAACTTCTGTGAGCACAATTCCCCACATGCGCGAATTTCAAACCTGCAAGCCTCCAATCCTTAGCCAGTTTTGTTATGCGTCCAATAGGACTATAACACGGCATCGGACCCACCCTACTCCCATGCAGCTCCTTCAATAGGAACATAGCACAGCCCTTTCCGGCCCCTGTCAGGCTTATAAATACAGCCTTCTCCCTGCAACTCTCTCTCTCTCTTTTTCTTTTTTCCTCTGTTACAGATCCTCTCTGTAACAGCCCCTTTAATAAATCTCTTGGTCCTGGCTGGGTGTGGAGTCATTACTGGCACCAAAATTTTTTATTGGTACTGTGACTCAGATTGGGTGCTGTCCTGCCCTTGTGCGGGTCTATTCCTGTAGGCAGGATCCCCGACTCAGAGCCGATGGCCACTCCAGCCCTCCTTGACCTTCCCCACCAGTTTGAACGTGTGACCTGCATCCACCAGTAACCATTGGATAGGGGAGTTCCCCAGACACGGAAGCCTGAAACTTGCCTGGGATCCCCGGGGGGAACTGACCATTGATCGTCTGGCAGCCCCTCCGGCCCCAGGGTGAGGGAGAATGCACCCCGCCTCGGCCTTCACGGCCACAATGGACCCTAAAGTCTTCTTCTTCTCTTTCATCTCTTAAACTTTAAAACTGCCACATCTGCTGGGCTGCAGCGGGCCCCAGGGGTCCCACATCTGCTAACCCACAGTGGCTCCCATAAAGCTCTCTCTCTCTCTCTCTCTCTCTCTCCCCTCCCTAAGGAATCCCACGGCTGTCGGGCCGCAGTGGACCCCAGGGGTCCCATGTCTGCTGGCCCACAGCGGATTCTTAAGGACTCATATATCTGTCAGGTAACAGAGAGCCTCAGAGCCTCCATGTTTGTTGCCCAACAGTAAGCCCTATTCGACCAGCAGGAATCTCAAACATGCTCCCAACCACCGCCCGGTCAAGTGCTTTCTGTCTGGTCCAAAAATCCTTGCACAAGGTGCCTTGACCCCCTCGGTTCTCCAGGAGTACCCTGGTTGTGCCAAATCCCTGTGACAACAGGCTTTGCCACAGCCACACTTCTCGGACGGCCGACTCTTTGGAGGATGCCCTGTTTAGTCTACTTGTCTGATCATGGGAGGCTTATCATCCCTGCCAGCCAGTTCCCCTCTTAAATGCCTCTTAAACAATTTCACTACACTTTCTCTTTCCTCTGATATCAAACCCAAATGCCTAATTCATTTCTGCACCCAAGACTGGCCAACATATCCCTTAGACAACCAAAATCAGTGGCCCCACCCAGGGGTCCCTCAATCCTGATATTATTCGGGACTTATATAATTTATGTGAGTATTCAAAATGGTGGGTAGAGATTCCCTACGTTCAGTCCTTTTCCCTCCTCTGTGAACATCCCTGCCTCTGCCTCAATTGCAATCCCTCTAATCTCTACCCTCCACTCATGCTAGCATCTGCTGCCTCTTCTACAACTTCTCCTTCTCCCACTGTTCTATGCACACTTCAGCATCCTCTCCAAAACTCCCCTCCCCCCACTGCAGACACTGTAAGTCCCAGCTCCGCTACCTC
>NW_007251520.1:34233-36027 GCF_000164805.1 Carlito syrichta
TGCTCCAACAATTTACTAACATAGACCCTGAAACCCCTGATGGCCGACAACTCCTAATGATATATCTTTTCTCCCAAAGCTATCCAGACATTAGGGCAAAACTAAAAAAAAACTTGAACATGGCCCCCTCACTCTGCAACATGATGTTCTCACAGCAACCTTTAAAGTGTTCCATAACCGGGATGAGAAGGTAAAAAAACACAAATATCAAATGCTGGCCCAGGCCCTCCATGGCAACAGGGTCACCTCCAGTATCACCCAGGGTGGTGGCAATGCCCAAAACCAACGACAACCACCAGGAGCCTGCTTCAAGTGGGCAGACAGGGCATTGGACACGAGGGTGCCCCAACCCCAGAGTACCCCAAAAAACCATGTCCTAGATGTGCACAGGTGGGACACTGGGCAGTGGACAGCCCCGGTCTCCAAGGAGGGACCGGATCAAACCCCCATCCCACTCTGGATCTGTTGGGCATGGCAGCGACTTTAGACTGATGGGACCTGGGGTCTCCCTGCCCGACACTAATCTCAAATTGTCGGGAACCCAGGATCACTATAATTGTTGATGGGTGCCCTATTCACTTTCTCCTGGATACCAGAGCCACCCTTTCTGTCATTTGAGAGTTTTGGGGCCCGATTTCCCCATCTAAGTCGCCTATAGTCGGGGTAGGGGGCCAGTCCATCCTTCCACACATAACTCCTACAGTTACATGCATCTTTGTAAACATCCCCTTCACTCATTCCTTTTTGGTAATGCCTCAGTGTCCTGTGCCTCTTATGGGCAGAGACATTTTAGCCAAGTTTCAGGTGTCCATCACCTTTAACCCAAGTACATCCCTCAACAACCCTTCCCCTACAACCCCGTTCTTGGCCCTTCTAACCACCGATAATTCTGACTCACTTCCCCCTTTGCCCTCCTCGATAGTGAATCCTCAAGTATGGGACATAGACTCCCTCTCCCTAGCACACTGCCCCCCAGTCCACATTCAACTTAAATATCCTTTCGCACATCCTAATCAGTCACAATACTCTCATCCTACTTCCAGTCTTCTAGGACTCCAACCTGTCATTAACTCTGTTACAAAAGGGATATCTGCACCCCACTAACTCCCCATTCAATACCCCCATTTTAGTGGTACAAAAACCAAATGGCACTTACCGCTTAGTGCAGGATGTAAGACTCATTAATGCAACTGTCATCCCCATCCACCCGCTAGTTCCTAATCCCTATACCATCTTATCTTCAATTCCTCCAACTGCTGCCCACTTCTTGATTCTCGACCTTAAAGATGCATTCTTTGAATGTACAAACTGATGGGGCTTACTTAGCTTTACAATCTCTGCTTCTAAAGTAATTTAAATTATTATACAACAAAAATAATCTTATATTGCAATAAAGTTAATTCGTACCTTGGGATATAAAAGTTAATTCAACCAGACATTAATTCTGAACTAGGAGCAATTATGCGCTTTCTGAAATGATGTATAACATTCATGGAAAATGTATTTTCTATTTGTTTTGATAGAAAACACATATGGCAAATAAAATTACATATTTAAAAAAAAAAAAAAAGATGCATTCTTTACCGTTTCCCTAGCAGCAGACTCACCAAACATTTTCGCGTTCATGTGGACTGATCCAATATCTTGCCACTCACAACAACTCACTTGGGCAGTCCTACCACAAGGCTTTCGAGATAGCCCCCACCTGTTCGGTCAAACCATAGCAGCAGATCCTAAGTCTCTTTCACTTACCAAATCCACCCTTATTCAATACGTAGATGACCTCCTCCTGTG
>NW_007251520.1:36672-39589 GCF_000164805.1 Carlito syrichta
ATTCCCAACTTTGCCTTACTCGCAAAGCCACTCTATACTCTCATAAAGGGAGACCCCAATGAGCCACTCCTAACACCCTCCTCCGTTAAACAACCATTTGTTGCCCTCCAGTAGGCCCTCCTGGGGGCCCCTGCTCTTCATCTGCCAGACATACACTGACCTTTCATCCTACATCTCCACGAAAACAAGGGGGTGGCCTTGGGAGTCCTGGGACAACTTTGTGGACAAACGTTTGCCCCAGTGGCCTATCTCTCAAAACAGTTAGACCACACCATCCAGGGCTGGGCCCCATGTCTGCGAGCGCTATCCGCCACCCACATGTTGGTGTGCGATTCCAAAAAACTTACCTTTGGGGCCCCTATTACCGCAACCTCCCCCTACCATCGACAGCACCTCATAAGCTACAAAGACCTTCAAACGCTGCCTCCCAGTCGAGTCCAATCATTCCTTGTCTTCTTTTTACAGGATCCCTCCATATCCTTTCAAACTTGTGCACCCCTAAACCCAGCCACGTTATTCCCTTCTTCCACAGCCCCACTAACTCATGACTGCATAGACTGTTGAGGCTCTCCTCCCTTGCCCTGTTCACATCCAGGAAGGCCCTTTGCCCTCCCCGCCTATACCTGTTCACTGATGGCAGCTCCTTCCTACACAATGGGTCCCGGGTTGTGGGATACGCCATCACCTCTATTACACACATCATTGAAGCAAAGCCTCTCCGTCCAGGCACCACTAACCAACAGGCAGAACTTATAGCTGCCACTCGGGCATTTCAGCTAGCAGTTGTACACTCTCTTTCTCTTTATACTGATTCCAAATATGTTTTCCATATTGTCATCTCCCACTCGGCCATTTGGAAGGAAAGGGGACTATTTACCACCAAGGGATCAACAGTGGTTAATGCTAAACTAATTTCTGATCTCCTTGCCACCTCCTTACTTCCCACTGACATTTCTCACTGTAAGGCTCACCAGCCAGACTCCTCACCCATCACTCAGGGAAACTCCAGAGTGGACAATGCAGCCTGACAAGCAGCTTTAACATCTGTTCCCGCCTTGGCTGCTGTTGCTTGCCCTCACCCAGACCGCACACTCCCCACTAATTCACCACCCTCAACCTCCCCCTCCATTACAAACCTTATCCCATACCTACACTCAATCTTTCACACCAATCCTTCCCACTGACGTCTTTCCTAACAAACTTTTACACTCTCACTTCCCAACATAAGGATCTCATAAAAAGTATTACCTTACAATGTTCCATCTGCCAGCGAACCAACCCCAACACCCCTCTAAAACTGGGAAACTTTCCTACCCATCAAGCTCAGGGACAACTCCCAGGAGCTGACTGGCAGGTCGACTTCACTGTCATGCCCTCAAAACACAACCTAAAATACCTCCTTGTCTTCGTGGACACCTTTTTCGTGTGGGTAGAAACATTTCCAGCCTCAAATAAATGAGTGGCAACAGTAGGGACTATCCTTGCTAACCATATCATTCCCAGGTTCGGTGTCCCCATGTCCCTACAATCTGACAATGGGCCCAAATTCACTTCATGAGTGGTACAGTCTCTAACAACTGATCTTCACATTGATTAGCATTTCCACATCCCATACCACCCACAGTCATCTGGAAAGGTAGAGTGAACCAATCGGACCCTTAAAGATATTCTCACTAAACTATCTCTCAAACTACATCAAAACTGGGTCACCCTCCTTCCTTTGGCCCTCTTCCGCTTATGAGTTCTCCGCAAAAAACCATCCCAACTCTCACCTTTTGAAGTAATGTATGGCCATCCAGCGCTGCCTCCAGGAGTCCCCACCTCAACCCCTCTGACACCCACTCATATGCTCTACCCCCTCTTGTTTTTCATTCGTTCCCACATTTGGGAGTATCAAAATCTCCTCTTACCTGTTTCACCCAGCGGTAACATCCCACCTCCCCTCCTCCCTGGATGGTGGGTCTATCTCTCTGACCCAGAAACAAAGTCTCTTTTAAACCCAAAGTGGTCCGAACCTCTTCAGGTAATTTTATCGACTCCCACAGCCGCAAAACTCATCACAGGCCTTTGCCAGGGCACCCCATGGATTCACATCTCCCACTTAAAACCTGTTGCCCCTCCTTCCTCGCATCTCACCCATAATATTTGTCCACCCACCTACAGGTATACCTGCTCCAAGGTTCCAGACCAACCACTTAAGCTTCGCCTGTCTCAACTCACCACTCATCCCAACCCAAATCCAAACCAACATCCTAGATACAACACAGAACACCTGTGACCCTTGGACCCTCTCCTTTCTTGGCCTGATTGCCATCCTACTTACTATATTACTCACCTGTTCAACACCCACAAGCTGGCCGTCTGCAGCAAAAATTCTGTTGGCTACTACCTATCTCCTAATTGTCACAGGCTTTGTTCTCATCAAATGCCTCCTCTAAACACTAAAGTAGCCCCCAGTCTTGCCTCCAAAGTCACTACCCTCTTATTTCTCATCCTTTCATTAACCCAAACCTACCAACCTCACCCCTATTATGCGCCAGGTAAATTTCCCTGGAAAATAATAAATGCCACTACACAAACTGTAGTCTCCACCTACCTCAGACACGGGCAGCTGATATTTAACTTTGATCTTTGCAAATTATGGCCCAGCCTGTCCATTGCCCTAGAAGGATGGGAAGGCTCTTCCACCAGAGGATGGGGATGTAGTTATGGCAGTTGGAAGATGAAATTCAACTCAAGAATGTCAAGTTCTATGTCTGTCCTGACACGGGAGACAAACACTGCCACAAACTACAGCAGTTTCACTGCACTGCCTGGGGATGTGAAACTATAGCCCTGTGGAAAGGCAACTCTGACACTTACATATCAATTGTAAGACTGCCCTCCACTTCTCCCTGTACACAACCCAAAACCTGCA
>NW_007251521.1:0-11798 GCF_000164805.1 Carlito syrichta
ATTCTATATATCATGTAAGAGGTGAGTTAGATAATTAGTAAGCCTTCCACTTTGGTTTAAATATTCACTTTTTATGTTTATTGCATGCGAAAAGTTATTACCACTTCCTGTCACTTGACTCAACCTGTATTTGAAAAAAATTTCATGTATTCCAAATAATTCACCTTATACATCAGTGTGTTATACCATATTTTATAATATTCATGTTGCCTCCAGTATTTATAAATGTGAGGTTTTTCTTCATTCTTAAAGGCTAAATTGCTGCTTTCCGTTTTGTGTAAAAATAAGAGCAGTATATTAATAACATAGTAAAAAAGATTCTGTAGTATTTAAATGCTTAGGCCTTAAACATTTCTCATAGAATGTTTTTTATAAGTAATTAAAATTGTTTTCTTAAATATCACTAATGTAACTACATGTTAATGATTCATAATGTCTCCTTTTATGTATGCCCAATCAAAGTTGAAAACTGTAGTTATGTAAAAGGATTGTTTAAGAGTGCAATTATGTTTATCTATGATTTTATGGGTTATGGTTTCCAGTTTCTCCTATTTTTATTTTTATGTTAACTTAGCATTTTCTCTTCTCACATCAGATGATTACGTTCTCGTATCAGTTAATTATGTTTAAATAGTAACCTATTATGAATTCAGATACCATGTTCAAATCTATAGAACTCTGTTTTAATTGAGAATGGGGGACAAAATTCAAATATAAATCACAAATGTGTCTTTGTCAAAAAGATTATGTAATAAGCACTTATATGGTTGTATACCTTTTATTTTTGTTAGAATACATATAATTCTTTGATAGCGGTCCGTTCATCTTACCTAGGTGAGTGGTCATGGAAATTCTACTTTTCATCACATGTTTATCAATGAGTATGTACCATCTTTGTGCATGAAACACTTTGAATTTAGTTGTATGTACCTCTTACTACTGGCTTATTTTAGTTAAAATAATCCCCTCCAGATTTATTCTAAATGTAGATAGTAAAAGATATCCTGCTATTTTTTCTTTTTTTTTAATTGAGTTGGCATTTCAGTCTTGTCACCCAGGCTGGAGTATAGTGGCATGCTCATGGCAACTGCAGTATCTGTCTGAGGGACTTAGGCAATTCTTCCGACTCAATCTTCCAAGTAGCTGGAACTATAGACACATACCATCATGTCCTGCTAATTTTTGTGATTTATCATAAAGTCAAGGAATAACCAAATTGCCCAGGCTGGTCTCAAATCCGCGGGCTCAGGCAATCTTCTTGCCTCCGTCTCCTAAAGTCCTGGGATTACAGCCTGAACTCCCTTGCGCAACCAATATCCTGCTATTTAAAGGCTGAATAATATTCCATTGTTTGTGCATTTCCACTTGTCTTATTGATGAAAGATGTTTGGCTTGTTTTCAACAGTTAACTTTTGTGAATAACACTGCAGTAAATATCAGTGTGCAAATAACCCTTGCATTTGAATGTAAATGCAAGCATTTATTTCTCTTTTGTATACTTTTAGTTTAAATGTCTGCCTTATGACAGCACAACTGTTTCAATTAATGTAGCATTTTCACGGAACTTCATGGTTAGAGGTGAGTTTTAGGGTTGCTTTTTTTATATTTCTGGAAAAAATGACATGGGGAATTTGGCAAGGATTATGCTGAATCTCTCTATCACTTTAGTTAGTATGCATATCTTCTCAGTCATGTGCCAACTCAGGATGTTTCTTCAGCAGTGCAGCCTCTCACAGCACCACCAGCTAAAAACACACATGCTGATGGGTTTTTAGAACACTTACATGGTGCTGAAAGCTTGTAATACTGGGGGCTTTCTCTCCAGAAAAATGATTACAGGATGTTTTTGTGGTGCCCTTGTCTACCATTTGAAGAAATTTATAACCAATTTTGTGATGTTTTCTAGAATGCTTAGTTTTCAATGAGAGGAACTTCCATTAACATTTTTTGTAGGTGACAGCCTGATCAAATTTTTCCCATTTCAAAAATGTTTTATTGTGATAGACAGTTTTGCTCAACGTGGTATTCTCGGTTTGTAGCTTTGTTCTTTCAGCATATTGACTCTATAACCCAAATTCCTCTGGCCTGCAACATTTCTAATGAGATGTCCACTGATAATATCATGGGAGCATCATTGTACATGATGTATCAATGTTTCTTTTTTATTATAAGCATCTGTACTTCTCTGTGCCTTTTGAATCTTTTTTAGTCAAGAATCTCAATCTGTCATCCTGGCTAGAGTGCAGTAGTAGCACACTCATAGCTACTGCAGTCTTGGCCTGCTGAGCTCAGTCGATCTTGGGCCTCAACCTTCCAAGTAGCTTGGAATACAGGTATGTGGCACCATGGCCTGCTAATTTTATTTTATTATATTATAATTATTATTTTTTGAGTTGGAGTCTCACTCTGTCACCCAGACTGGAGTGCAGTGGCCACTCCCGGCCACTGCAGTCTCGACCTGCTGGGCTCCGGCAATCCTTCCGCCTCAGCCTTCCAAGTAGCTGGAACTAGAAGCACACACTAACACGCCCTGCTAATTTTTTGATTTATTATAGAGATGAGGTCTCACCAAGTTGCCCAGGTGGGTCGCGAACATAATTTTATTTTAAATGCAAGGTCTCAGCATGTTTGTAAGGAGGGTCTAAAAATTCTCACTCAGATCAGAGAAATGGCATCAATATGACATCCACTGGCAGCTTACCCAGTGGCAGGGCTTAGCTACAGATCTCTGACCCAAATCTTCTGTGCGGTCCCATCTGTCAGTGCCCAGCCATTGCCATAAACGACAGTGTAGCTGGATGCCATGTGGTCATGAGGCTGCTGATCTATTGTCAGTTGGACATTCACTCACCTACTGGCATAGAAAGATGGATGTAGAATAGTGTTTATGCACCCTTAACTGTACAGAGTCTCTAACACTTCAACCAGTTCCATCACCATCTCGTCCTCCTGTCCCTCCGTGGTTTTCTTTCTTTCTTTTTTTATGAGTTGGAGTCTCACTCTGTAAAGCAGACTGGAGTGCAGTGGACACTCCGGCCACTGCAGCCTCGACCTGCTGGGCTCTGACAATCCTTCCACCTCAGCCTTCCAAATAGATGAAAAATCAGACACATGCTACCATGCCCGGCTAATTTTTTGATTTATTGTAGAGATGAGGTCTCATCAAATTGCCCAGGCAGCTCTTGAACCCGCTGGCTCAGGCAATTCACTCACCTCAGCCTCCCAAAGCATGGGATTACAGACTGAACCTCCGAGCCCGGCTCCTCTGTGGTTTTCTAAAGTCACATTTCTACACAAAATATGTCCAGGCATTTCTACTTCTCTGGAAACATCCCTAAATGTCAACAGCCCCTGAAAATTACAACACATATTTGCCAAGTTGGCATATGCTCTAGGTAAAAAGAGACAGTGAAGATAAAATGTTCTAACTGATTTGGCAATGGGAGTATTCCAATAAGATAATTTTTTGTTTTGAGTTGGAGCCTCACTCTGCCCCCCAGGCTGGAGTACAGTACCACATTCATGGCCACCCCAATGTTTACCTGATGGACTCTGGCGATCCTTCTGCCTCTGTCTTTCAAGTAGCCAGAACTGCAGATTTGGGCTCCTCTGCCTGGCTAATTTTTCATTCATTGTAGTGACAAGGCCTAGCCAAGGTGCTCGGGCTAGTCTCAAACCCGTGGTCTCAGGTAATCCACTCACCTCAGTCTCCCTAAGTGCTGAGATTGCAGGCTGAGCCACCGAGCCCTGCCAAGATAATTATTTTACACAGGAATATTCCCTAATGCATTCTTTAACTCTCAGGAAATAGGGTGAAATAAGAGCCACTTAGCCAATGTAGATACTATACTTTTGTCAATGATTTGGTATAAAATTTGGTCACCAACACAGACATGTATATTTCTGAGTGGTATATTAACTTCAAATAAGAAGAGGTGCATATATGTTCAGATTAAAAAGTCACAGTGCATTAGAAGGTCCCCCTCAAATTTTAATGTATACAATAATAAACTGTATGTTGTTAAAATGCAGATTGTGACACAGAAGGTCTGGGGCAAGCCTGAGTTCTGCAATTTTTTTAGTTGGGGTCTCATTCTGTCAACCCAGGTGTATAGTGGCACAACCAGATTCTGCAGGCAAAATCCACAGCCTCCTAAGAGGCTGAGACTACTGAAAAGCACCACCATACCAGGCTAATTCACTGATTTTTTTTTTTTTTTCGATAGAGTTGAGGTCTGTCTATATTGCCCAGGCTGGCCTCAAACCCCTGGGATCAAACCATTTTCCCGCCTCAGCTTCCTAAAGTGCTGGCCTAATATTATGAATTACTTTTTTGAGTTGGAGTCTCACTCTGTACCCCAGAGTGAAGTGCAGTGGCACACTCACAGCCACCACACCCTCATCCTGCTGGGTTCAGGTGATCCTTCTGCATCAGCCTTCCAAGTAGCTGGAACTACAGGCATGGCATGCACCACCATTGCCGGCTAATTTTATGATTTATTGTTTAGATGAGGTCTAGCCAAGTTGCCCAGGCTGGTCTCTAACTCATGGGCTCTCTCACTTTATCCTCCCAAAGTGCTGGGATTATAGGTGTGAGCCACCATGCTGGGACAACATTCTGAATTATTAACAAGCTTCCTAAGAGTGACAAGGACTCTGGTCAAGGAGAATGTTTTGGGAAATGTACACCAAGTTCCGGAGGCTGGGTTTATCACAGTATATCTGACAGTGAACAAAGATGAGTCTTCATTTTCTAAAGCAGGGTATATGCAAAAAGAATTTGACAAGAAAGGAGAGCTTCCAGATTAAATATGATAATCTTTGCTAAATCTCTCCAAGGAATATAATGATAAAGAAAAAATAAATATCGTGAAAAAACATGTCAGATGGCTCCTTAACCAAGTGAGCAAAATTAACACCAACTGTAATAGGAAAAATTGTTATCAGTTGCCAAGGCACACAGATGACTCAACAGAAATGCTATGATATATTAGCTTAAAAATAGTACATTATAATCTGAATCTGACAATGAAGAAATATCCATTTTATGTAGAATTACACCTACAGGTATCTCGAGTGTTCTGTGATCTCTATGAGTGTATTTACATTGTATTTTCAGCATCCTACAAAGCAAGTCTATTCTAGTTATTCTTTATTCAGACCTTCCTGAGTTATTCGAGGAAGTAACTGGCATCCTGTTTAAACGTGCAATTTATTAACTAAACTCTACCTGGAGCTGATGGAGCATCTCAATGAAACCTTAGTTGTAAATGTTTCCAACCTTCAATAGCCTCAAGGTGCATGGGCCTCAACCCTTCTTTGGCCTTGCTGCACGGATGCTGAAGTTGGGTCAATGGTCATGGATGGAAGTCAGGTTTGGGGTGTGTACTTAGGTAACCAAAAATGCAAACACAGTCTCCCAACAACCAGGCAAGCCCACCTGGCTCAGGCAAGGGCCTCACAACCTCCAAGCCTCCCTCGCCCTCTCCTGACTGCTCCAAAATGCTCACATTTCTGATCTCAGCAGCCAGGTCTCACTGGGTACTCCATCCACTGATGATTCGCCTTCACCAGCAAAGGCACTTTTCCTTATCCACTCACTCCTCATTCAGCTCCATCACTTTCCATCATCCTCCCATTAAGCTCAGCCTTCTTCTCTTACTCTCCTGCCTCCCAAGACCAGGGGACCAGTGGAACAGGGAACAGGCAACAAGGAACAGAGAACAGGAAAATAGGGGACTAAAACCAGAGGACAGAAAACCAGGGGACAGTGCAACAGAGAACAGGGGATAAGACTGTAGGGACTAGAAGGAAAGGAAAAGGGGACCAGGAAACCAGGAGACAAGGGACTTAAAAAGGAGGACCATAAAACAGAGGACAGTGGACAAGAATCTTGGGACCCTCAGACAGGAGACAAAAGGCCAGGTACAAGAAACAAGAAGATCGAGCAAAATCTGGGTAACTTGATGAGAACTTGTCTCTACAGTAAATCAGAAAATTAGCCAGGCATGGTAAGGTGTGCCTGTAGTTCCAGCTACTTGAAAGGCTGAGGTGGAAGAATTGCCTGAGCTCAGCAGGTCAAGGCAGTGGTAGTCAAAAGCATGCCACAGCACTCCAGTCTGGGCAACAGAGTGAGACTTCAACACAATAAAAAAAAAAAAGAAAAGAAAAGAAAGGATACCTAATTGAAATGGAGGACTTTCTCACATCATCCAGTCTCTAAAGTTTGAATCAGGAAGAAACAGACACCCTAAATACACCAATAACAACTCAGTAAATTGACTCTGTCATAAGAAAACTACCTGAAAAAAAAAAAAAAAAACCTTGGACGAGACAGCATTCCATTGGAATTCTAGAAAACATATAAGGAGGACATGACACCTACCCTATTGAAAGGATTTCAGGGAATCAAGAAAGATGGAACCCTTCCCAAATGATTTTATAAAGTTAGTATCATATTGCTACCCAAACGATCAAAGAAACAAAACTACAAGTAAATTTCCTTGATAAACATACATGCAAAAATTCTCATCAACATTATAGCTAACCGGATTCAACAACACATCTCAAAAATCATCCACCAAGACCACATACAATTCATCCCTGAAATTCAGGGCTGGTTCAACATCTGCAAGACCATAAATGTAATTAAATAAAACAATAGATATAAAAATAAGGACTACAAGATTATATTATTAGACACAGAAAAAGCTTTTGATAAAATCTAGCACCAATTCTTGATAAAAACCTGTGAACATGTACTCATACTGGGAACATATCTCAAAATAGTAAGAGCCACTTTTGATAAACCCACTGCGAACACCTTTCTCAATGGACAGAAACTGGAAGCATTTCCCTTGAAAGCCAGAGCAAGACAAAAGCTGCCCACTCTCACACTTCCTGTTCAAAATAATGTTGAAAGTCCTACCTAGAGCAATCAGACAAGAGAAGGAAATCAAGGGTATCCAAGTAGGAAAAGAAGAAGTCATGTTATCCCTCTCAGCTGGTGATAGGATTCTACACTTTGAAAATTCAAGAGATTCTGGCAAAAACCTCCTTGTACTGTTAAAGGAATTTGGCAAAATCGCAGGTTACAAAACAAATACAATCACATTCTCATGAACCAACAAAAAACAGAGAACCAAGTAAAAGGCACAATCCCATTCACAAAAACCACAAACACACAAAATGAGATACCTTGGCACCTTCCTAACCAGAGAAATGAAAGACCTTTACAATGAAAACTACAAAGCACTGCCAAAGAAATCAGAGAGACACAAATGAAAAAACATCCGATGCTCATGGATTCAAAGTCCTAACATTGTTTAGATGTCCATCCTACCCAACACAATCTACAGATTTAATGCAATATCCATTAAATTAGCAACATCATTTATCTCAGACCTAGATATGACAATACAGAAATTTATATGGAAACATAAAAGACCATAAATAGGGGTAACAATCCTTAGCAAAAGGATTTGATTATTGTAGCCTCTACTATGAGGCTACAATATTCAAAATAGTCTGGTATTGGTACAAGAACAGGCTGTAGACCAATGGAACACGATAGCAATGCCAGAAGTGAAGCTTCAGTTTCTCAATCATCTCATTTTTGACAAAGCCTCCCCAAAAACCACTGGAGAAAGGAAAGCTTGTTCATTAAATGGTATTGGGAAAACTGGTTGGCCACATACAGAAGTTTGAAATAGGACCCCAACCCATCACCAGACATAAAAGTCAACTCTAAATGGATCAAAGTTCCAAATGTAAAACCACAAACTATAAGAATCCTAGAAGAAAATGCAGGAAACACCCTTATGGAAATTGGAATATGCAAACAATTTCTGATCAACTCTCCAAAAGTGAATGCCTTAAAAGATTAGAACAGTGGAACCGCATCAACCTGAAAACCTTTTGCAAACCAAAGCAACCAACAGGAGATCAGGGAAACTGCTCAGAGAATTTAAAAAATATTTGCCAACTGTAAAGCTGACAAAGGCCTAACCTCTAGGATCAACAAGAAATTCAGACATGCCAAAAGGAAAAAAACAAACAACCCCACTAAAAAGTGGGCTACAAGCCGGGCTTGGTATTTCACCTGTAATCCCTGCATTTTGGGAGGCCAAGGTGAGTGGATTGCCTGAGCCCATGGGTTTGAGACCAACCTGGGCAACTTGGCAAGACCCCATCTCTACAATAAAGAAAAAAAAAATAATTGGGCCTGGCATCGCATGCCTGTATTTCTAGCTACTTGAAAGGCTGAGGCAGAAGGATTACTGGAGCCCAGCAGGTCGACGCTGGGGTGGCCATGAGTGTGCTACTCCAGCTTGGTCAACAAAGTGAGAGTCTAACTCAAAAAAAAAAAAAAAAGTGGGCAAAATCTATGAATAGACACTTCTCAGAAGAAGACATATAACCAGCCTAGATACATGAGAAAATGCTCAGCCTCGGTAATCATCAAAGAAATGCAAATTAAAACCACATTGAGATACCACCTTTCTCCAGTTGGGATGGCCATCATCAATAACCCAAAAAGAAAAAAAAAAATGATGCTGAATATGTTGTGGGGAAAAGGAATCTCTTCTACACTGTTGGTGGAAGCATTAACTAGTATAACCTCTGTGGAAAACTGTGGTGATTTCCAAAAGACCTAAAAATTGCCCGCTATATGACCCAGCAATTCCCTTTCTGGGAATATACCCAGAGGAAATAAACTCACCCTATAAAACAGACAACTGCACACATATGTTTATTAAAATGCAATTCACAATAGCAAAAATATGGAACCAACCATGCTGACCATCAGAAGTATAGTGGACAAAGAAAATGTGTTATATATGTGCAAAGGACTGTTATGTAACCATAAAGAAAAACAAAATTATGAACTCTGCAACAACTTGGATGAATTCAGAGTCTACAATACTCAATGATTGATCCAGAGGCAGTGACTGACCTGTGTAATCCCAGCACTTTGGGAGGCAGAAGTGAGAGGATTGTCTGAGCTCATGGGGTCGAGACCAGATTGGGCAACTTGTAAAGACCTTGTCTCTACAATAAATCAAAGAAAAAAAAAATAACCAGTCATGGTGTTGTGTGCTTTTATTCTACCTACTTGAAGGTTGAGGTAGAAAGAGAGCCTGACCCCAGCAAGTTGAGGGTGCAGTGGCCATGAAAGTGCCATTGAACTCTAGAATGGGTGACAGAGTGAGACTCCACTCAAAAATAAATAAAGAAATAAACTCAGTCATTTATCACATAAACAATGATCTGAGTACTACATGTCCTCACTCATTAACTGAACCAGAACACTGTCAGAATATTAAAAGAAAATGACTGGCCATAGTGGGACACTGCTATAAGTGGGGGGGGGCATATAGCATCAATAACAGTACCCAAACTTTTCATGTATGATAACCACTTATGATCTAACGCTGAAATGTGCCCCATATCTTTAAAATAAAAATAATTTTCAAAAAAAAAGAAAATTACAGAAACTGGGTTTTGCTATATGAAGTCAGTGTCAACACACGATTTCTATTCCAGACTAAGGATTTCATGCTTTTCTTTGTAGGAAAATCACATTTGAATATTACAAACACTGTCTGCACGTTGCAGCACTGCATCATGATCAAACTCCCTTTATGTCAGGAAAGAATAGGAGATTCAGCATTTGGGAATCCATCAATACAATTAGTCACATTAACAGAATCAATAAGAAAGTCATATGACCATGTTAACAGAGTAAAAGGATATGGTGACATTTCACAGAAAATCAGACATTTAAAAATCTAATTATCAGGAAGTAGTATAAAATATTTTGAAACACATGAAAAGCAATAGAAATAAAAAATAATGAAAAAACACGTTTGAGAAGGTTAAATGATATCAGCAAGTTGAAAATCTAATCAATACACAATTGAGATTGATACTGATATAGATACCAGCTGTTTGTGTTCTGAGGAGAAAAATTCATTTGTCAACAAAAATGTTTGAATTGCCAGATGTGTTGGCTGAAGCATATAATTCCAATACTTTGGGAGACTGAGCTCAGGGGTTTGAGACCAGCCTGGCAACTTTGTGAGACTTCATCTCCACAATAAAAAAAAAAAAATAAGCAAGGCGTGATAGCTTGTGCCTGTAATTTCAGCTATTTGGAATGCTTAGAAGGAAGGGTCGCCTGGGTGACAGAGTGAGCCTCCAACTTAAAAAACAAAACAAAACAACAACCAGACTATGAAACCAAGGGAAAACAGAGTTTAAGAGGAGAATGAGACATATATAGAGATGCAGTATACAATTAAAGCCACAGTGGTGGAAGAGAAGCTGTGACCATGCTGTGTCTCACTGGAGACAGAAACTCACCTACATGCAGAGAATTTGTCTTCCAGTGTGTTTGCTTCCTCCAGGTCTTTCTTCTCACCCACGACAGGGAGAGATGAGTGAGCCCATCTAAGTGTTGAATCTTGGGGTCAACGTCTATGCACTGTGAGTCCATAACCACAAATCAGTTATGAAAAATGAGTGACCAACATTACACACAATGGAAGGCCCATCAGATTATGCAGTCAGTGATGGATAATAACCTAAAAATGACAAGATTCTGCCATTAGTCATGTAGGAAGCACAGAATTGTTATATTTAAATAAAATGGTTGGAACTACACTACTATTTTTGAGTTGGAGTCTCACTCTGCCACCCAGGCTGGACGACAGTGGCACACACGGCCACCGCAGCCTCAACCCGCTGGGTTTAGGCAATCCTTGCACCTTAGCCTTTCAAGTAGCTGGAACTATATGCACGCATCACGATGCCAACCTAATATATTGATTTTTTGTAGAGATAAGGTCCCAAAAGTGGCGCACGCTTGTCTGGGACCTGTTGGTTAGGGCAATCGTCTCATCTTGGCCTCCCAAAGTACTGGGAATACCGGAGTGAGGCACCACACCTGGCCCAAAGTATGCTTGTTAGAAGCTGCTACTAGCATCCAAATCTCTCAGGTATTTTTTGGTCTGGAAAACATTTCACTTTTTTCCTATTGTTTAAAGATATTCAATTCTATGTTTACTTTTTTATAATAGCATTAATATTCATTTTTCTGTTTTCCAGAGAAACAAATTTTGGAAATATCTGTAAGTGCTTTTAATATAATTTTTTTGTTGTTTTTGGTTTGTACCTTCAATTTGTGTTTTTTATTTACTTTTATTTTTGAGTCAGAGTCTCACTGTCACCCAGGCTGGAGAGCAATGGCATGCTCCAGCCACCACAGCCTTGATCTGCTGGGTTCAGGTGATCCTTCTGCCTCAGGCTTCCAAGTAACTGGAACTACATGCATGCTCCACCATACCCAGCTAATTTTTTGATTTATTGTACAGATGAAGTCTCGCCAATTTGCCCAGGCTGGTCTCGAACCCGTGAACTCAGGCAATCCTCTCACCTCATATATATATATATCTCATTCAAAAGTAAATGTAAACCTTATGCACTTACAGGTTACACAAGGTACCATTAACAGTTTGGAAATATATAAATAAATGTAAAGATGTAATATTAACTCATAACTGCATTAAATTAGCTATAACACTAATCAAAGCATCAACATAAACATTATGAAATGTAGCGAGTGCTTTTTCAAATACCTAAGTGCCAATAAAGTACCACAAAGCATATAAAAAAAGGAAAAAAGACTCAATTAAAGAAACAGTAACAAAAATCCACAACTCAACCCCAAATAATGTGAGAAATACACATTCCCTGACAAAGAATTCAAAATAATCAACTTAATGATGCTTAATAAA